>NC_137884.1:15330742-15523242 GCF_963924005.1 Protomyctophum bolini
AAAGTAAGTCACAAACTCGACTTCCTGCATGCATTCCAACGCTTGCCTGCCGAAGACGTATATTATTTATGTCCTATGGTCTGCCCCCTCTCCGTTGCATATCAGTGGAAGTGCATCTCCGTTGCACTGATATGCAACGGAGAGGGGGCAGACCATAGGACATAAACAATATACGTCTTCGTCAGGCAAGCGTTGGATTTGATAGGACGTGGTAAATGTACGTCTTCGGCAGGCAATGTCTTTGTTATACCAAGACTTGTGTACTTTCACTAAAGTTAATTCTTAGTTCCAAACTTGCTACAGTCAGTGCAGTAATGATACTTCAACTAAAGTAAAGACAGTAGTGCTCCTTCCAGCACAGCGCTGCTCCTCCCCCCAGCTCAGTGCTGGCCGTGCCCACATGCTGTGCCAGTGTGTCTGGGTGTACGCTATACCACGAGAGCTGGATGGATATAATTGGCATCTCGGGCCGGCAGGCTGGCTGGCACAGTCCGTCCAGGCCTCACCCCGGCAGCTAATTGGCAGCGTGGGCGGCCGCTGGCAGGGCCGGGAAATGGCGGGTGTGCTTCGATTGATGGATGGCTGCAGGTGTCAGGAAAGCTGCGAGCTGACAGAGAGACTGTAAAGTCAATTTACTGCCTCAAAAGCAACGGGCGGTTTGTGCAACGTATTGTACTCTGTGTGCGCGCGCGTGCATGCGTGTGTGTGTGTGTGTGTGTGTGTGCATGTGCGTGCTCACTCAGAGTTGTACAGACTTTTTTCCCCCTTCCTTTTTGTTAAGGCTGAATACAATTATTCAGCAGAGAAGGGATAATAAAACCAGGAACATATTTTGTAAAGTTTAAAACTTCTCCCTGCTGAATAATTTCCTGTTACAAGACTAGTTGTACAGTCATATAGCCTGTAGATCTGCTACTATTGCAGTTTTTTTGCATTTGAATGCTGGAAAACAACAGTTGGACATATGAGGTATGTATAGCATATATAATGTATGTATGAATAAGTGCTGGTCATAATGCTCAGTGGAACAATCTTGACCTATAGCTAGTTATAAAGTGTATGTGTTATACATTTGTGATGCATAATTATGAACATATAAGAGTATTCAATTATGAAGAATCATGAGTTGCATGCATTATAATGCATTATAGACCCAACCTTGAAAGTCTTGGCAGTTATAATGTGCTGTTCCACTGAGTTTAGAATGCATAATAAGCCTTGTTATAAGTTATGTATAATTATAAACATTTATGATACTGTGAGTGTTATAAGGCATTATAAGTCTATAATGCATGGCAGGCTCTGTGGATTTTGGTTTACATATAAGTCAGCCAATTGGGTTTGTGGGGAGGGGGGGGGGGGGGGGGGCTTAAGCCTCCACCAGAATACATGGTACATGTACAGAAACTGAGTACATGTACTCAGTTATTTTACCACTATTGCTGGACATGCACTGCAGAAAATGAGAATTAGGCGAGCGAGAGAGAGAAAGAGAATGATCAGAGATATCAGTGTACATCATCAGTTCTTTTAACATGATGTACTGAGGCACATCTTAATGCGTACCCAGTTTATGAACATACATATTTTAGTGTACTCAGACGTGTGCTTAATGAAACCATTAAAAGAAGCAACCTTCTCTTAATGACTGTGCGCATGCATTATAACTTTATATAAGTTTACTTTAACACACACACACACACACACACACACACACACACACACACACACACACACACACACACACACACACACACACACACACACACACACACACACACACACACACACACACGCACACACACACACACACACACACACACACACACACAAAAGAGGCTACTTTCAGGAATATGTAAGAAAAGCCTGCTGATTAGGCTCTTTCGTACATAATATTTGACCATTTGGCCAATTTGGTATTAAAAAAGGTCTTTAAAAAGTAATTACTTGTATATGTGCAGATACCCTGGCCTGAAAACACTGTATTGCATGTTGGTTTGTTTACTGTCGAGTGAGAAAAGTACGAACATAATTCGTTGGTGGTAGACAAAGAGTTACCCCCGCCCCCCAACACACACACACACACACACACACACACACACACACACACACACACACACACACACACACACACACACACACACACACACACACACACACACACACACACACACACACACACACAAAGACCCAGAGAGACTAGTGAAAACAGCAGGTCTACAAGCCCACAATGTGACGTGAAGCTTGTAGACTTTATTTTATGTAGATAAAAGGTGATGTTTACTGAATACTGATGCACAATAATTGGCCGGCGGTGAAAACATTGCAGTCACGACCCACCGTTGAGGAACCAGTGCTCAAAAAGAAACAGCAAAAAGCACTTGAACCTGAACCGTTAGCGCGTCTTCCGTCCTCTACATATCTTGCCCTGCTGAGTCCTGACTCAACCTTAACGTCTACATGTCCGACGGTGGTTGACATAATCTAGGCAGAGACACACACAGAGAGAGAGAGAGGGGCTGCTTTAACTTCAGATGTTCCACCGTCGAGGGCTGACAGGGTAGGTTTTACAACAACAACAAGCCCCCGGAGGGTTTGAACCCAAGAGATATACGACTCAATCTGAAACGTGTTTACATCACTACTCTCCAGACGCGCTATACTACTCTTTTTGCTTTCTCATTCAAAACTAAACACGGTGCTGCGCTCTTGCTGGCGGTTTGCGAGAAAAATATAAAAAATAAAATAATATGAGGCTAAGAAAAATAAGGAAATGCTGCATCCCCCACCCGACCACCCTCCCCCCTTTAAATGCCACCCGACGACGCAGCCTGCATCGATTCAACAGCCTGTGTGTACGTCTTCCTCGCAATACCTGGGAAATTATTAAATGGTGTTCCCGTTATCAGCGCCGGCCCAGTCCGCCTCAATGTGAAATGCAACAAACTGCAATGCTATTTGAAGTACACAAGATCCAACCAGCCAAGCACGACATCATGCCGGAGATGGCACTTTTTTTTTTCTCTCTCTCTCTGAGAGTGGAGTGTGAGTGTGTGCGTGTCGGTGCACTTGCACTTGAGTTGCCTTAAAAATGTTGAGCTTAACCAAAGTCATTTTCAGGCCAGCCAAGCATCAAATGGAACACAGTTTAAGGAGAGAGTCGCGACTGATTTCTTCTGGTACTGTTGGCTCTCTGGAATAAATAGAGTTGCTGTGAGTGTGTGTGCGCGTGTGTGCGTGCGCGTGCGTGTATACTGAAAAACACGCCATCATTGGCCAGAAGTGGACCTAACAAAGTTATCAGATATCAACGATAGTGCTTTGTTTAGCGCTGCCACGCTGCGCGTGATGAACCGGCTATGAACCCTTAATAAAACATAGGAATATTATACAGCGACTGAATGAAAATCACTTTCAGAAAATGTCACATTAAGGGATGTGCGGGATTGGGGGCGGGGACGCCTGCTGTTCAAATTATTGACATTTTATGCTCGCTTAAGCACACAGAGAGATGTGATCTGGAGCATTATGAAAAAACTGGAAAGAGTTGTAGAGAAACAGGATGCCGTGGTCACTCACTGATTGAGCTCATGACTGCATTAAAACAGATAGATGAGAGCAAAATAAAGCAAAATAAAATCCAAGTCTCTTGGGACGCATTTTGCTTGTAGATGGGCTACAGTATATTCACTGTGCAACATGCTTGCATATAGAAGACATGCATGGCTTCTATGGAATCCAAATGACTGAAATCACTAAAATATGGATGTACTGTAGTCTGTCAACAGGAACTAGATAAAGATTAGTTAATGCGGAAACTGTCAACAAATGAATCCATGCCATACATCCATACCATTGTATATATCTCAGCTATATGGCAAATTCATTCTGAATTCCCTGCAGACTTAGCTTTAAGCTATTATGCTCTACAAGAAAACGACACATTCCTAATTGATGTTGTGGCGTAATTAAGCCCTAATTGACAAGGTTATCTAATTCCAAATGCATCCCTGTTCTGTTTTAACAAGTCCATTAACAAACTCCTTGACGAGACCGTCTTGACGATAAAATGCCACCAATCAGATTGACCGTATACTGCGGCTGTCTACTCACTCAATTAACTGTTTTTAGTAAATAGCAGGACGGAAGGACAATACGCTTTGCTATAATTGGGCTGGCGAGGTGCGTTTGCGAAAGGACGGCAACCACAACAATTAGAGCTGACATTTGTTCCATGTACTGTCTGTCTGCCTCTGTGACTTTGACCTTCGTACTAACACTTGCAATGATTGCGTGGAGTGTTGTGAGTAGAGCTGCCTGCAACTATTGATTGTTTTCTTTGCGAATATTCTGTTGATATACTACCAAATCAAATAATTGTTTCAGTTTGTATATAAAAAATTTGATTAACCACTGCTGTGTTACTTAAAGCAGCACTATGTAACTTTTTAACAACTATATAGCATAGTGTCCCACAAAGGACACTTACTATGCAAACGTGCAGTGACGCTGTAACGCCAACGCCGTGCAACGCTCTACACACACGTCATACTGTAGTTAACCTCTTACCTCCTTATTCTACGTTTTTTCAGACAAAAGCATCAAAAGCAGCAGGTCAACAAGCTCCAAACACGTCACCAATCTGCTACTTTTGATGCATTTGAATCCTGAAAAGTGACCGTTTGGGACATACTATATGAGGTTTCCACCCGACAGAGAAGATATGGTCATTCTTATGCAGCCTGTTTTTACCCCAAACCGGAAAAAAAAAGATGAAAACACAAAATCAACTTTTCGCCACGTTTAAACTTGAATCGCACTGAATCCCTATCGTGCTCTTCACGTTTTTTCACTCAATTCTATTCGCAATCGTTCCCAAGGGACAGAGTGACCGCCTGGCCCGACAGATTGACTCTTTAAAATCCAACGGCAGATAATAACATGAATGGAAAGCCAATTTACTTTCTCCAAAACCAATTAACAGGAATTATGTTTAATGTGCCGGAAGAAACCACCTAGTTTGCTAAACGTGTGATTATATGAGAACTATTTCACGATGCATAGAGGGAATAATAACGCTGATAAAGGCTTAGTGCTGAGACCCATACGTTGTTCTATATAGCCTATGCTTTACTGTACCCACGGCAACTTAAATTAATTACTTAATAAAATTGCCTGAAGGACATTTCAATAAGTGATGCTGGTGTTGGAACTTTTCTAGACTACTGATTCTCAACGAGTGAGATGCAAATGCAATGCAAATTAACCCATTGACGCCTGGTGCAACGTATACGTTGTTCTACCCTTGATGCCGGCGCGCTCTCTGTGTCTCATCAGCTATTGCTATACATGTAGCAACATAACTATTTAAAAAAAAATCATCAGAATTTGAAGGTTTTCAGAAACCTTAGGTCAGGCCCTAGAAGGCGTTCCCAGATTCCGAACCACAGGTTGAGAAACACTGTGTCTAGACCACGTACCCGGTATGAAACTATTGAAATAAGTTGGGGTTTTGTTTGCATTCATTTGTAATTCAAGACAAAGAAAATCTCCCAGTCACAGAGCAGAGGAGAGCTGATAAAGATGATAAACCGCTCTTATATCAGACAGATAAAGCCACACAAGCAAAGATTGTTAAGTTAGCCGCATGACAATCTGTTTTAGCTAAAGCAAAGTCAGCATACGTTAGCCTCCTTATGATTTCTTGTAACTTTAACAAACTTTCCTCTTCTGCCCAATGTTTGAACCCGGTTTCTTGCAAAAGTGCCGACAACCATTTTACCATTGAGTAAATAGAGGCTGCCTGCTTACTTAGGGGATAAATTGAATCTTGACCATCAGGTCAAAATTCTTGTCTAGGTGAGACCTGACCTTTGGCACAATCTAAATGTCTCAATAGAAGAGCAGAGAGACAAAATACAACCACCCGAATTGTATATCGTATATTTAACCACTTAAACCCTGTATACTTGGTTGTCCAGATTCCCAAAGGGGTGTCTACCGTAGAACAGACCTCTTGCCGTCGAGATCGGGAGTCGAACCCGCGGCACACTGCCAGACTGGATTACCAGCCAAGGTGCCTGGACCACTGACCCACGGCCCAGGCCAGATCTGCCATTTTTAAATAGCCAAAGTATAACATAATAGTTAACACATTCAGACCGCACGTCGTGTGGAGACGTCATAGCTAATCCAACCGACTGATTGCGACAACGTGTTTGATATCAATTGATATATATATATATATATAGATCCTCAGACCATAGCTATGAATCATGAAAAAAGCGACATCCATTTGATGCTAACTGCTGTAATGCTAGACAGTGGATAACAAGCCAGTGCGTACTAAGCTACTGCCAAAGCCCCGCCATAGTTACCCGTCACCACCTTCCTCCTCGTAGCGCGGTTCGCCCTGAATGGCAGGACATGTGTGAGCTGTGTCACGGGACATGCTCCCCCAGACAGGCAGACAGACCCCCAGTGGAACCCACAGCAACAATGACAATGACAACACAGTCACTACTACCACTCTGAGGCCGTGAGGTTTCAATTACTGCTCCACGAGCTGGCTTTAGCTACCTGCCGCCAGTCAGCCTGACAGGACAGGCAAGGGAGGGAGTGACTGCTGGTGAATTGGACACTGGGGAGAGGGGGGGAGAGAGAGAGAGAGAGAGAGAGAGAGAGAGAGAGAGAGAGAGAGAGAGAGAGAGAATTGGATTGAGAATAAGAGATTGACATGACAGAGAGAGATGAAGCTACTGTAAGATTTAACCATTTGAACCAGGCATGAATAACTTTGATTTTGAGTGGGGGAGCACAGATACAAATCTACCCACACGCGCCTGTGCCCACAGGGATGTTTACATGGTCAATATTTCTTTGAGGCTTTTAATTTGAAGGGTTTCCTGCCCAAAAGTCAGTCTCAGTGCTTTTATTTGAAGGGTTTCATGCCCACAGGGACAAATCAGTTGCAATTAAATGATCAAGTTCACCTAAGACAACGCGCAGGATGGGGCTGCAGATAGCGCGCATGCCACTTTATTAGCGCCTGGCTGGAAGGGGAACAAGGTAAATCCTTTTATTATTTGTCATCTTGTATTTGCACTGCTTATGGTTACTTGAATTTGATTGTGGGGTTTTATTTGTCATGGTTGATACAAAGGGGGTTTTGAGTTATGTTTCACAGTGATGAAGCTACCTTGATTAAAGGTTCATGTGAACATGGATTATTGTATTTATTGATTGACTTATGTACTGTATATTTGTATCTTTCTCAGTTTCTACGGTGCATTTTGAAATTAAGTGTCAGTCGAGCTTCAACTCCTTATTGTCAGCTGGGTCCGCTACACACGGCATTTAACATTGTATTTTATACATTTATAATATCCATACCTGCAGTTGAACAAAATTAGGTATAATAAATCACGTTCCATAATCACATATGCGACGACAACAGATGCAAAAGTACACTACTGTTTGTGTTGGTAAAGTAAGACATATACATGGATGGTAATAAATAAGTAGGGCCACATATTAATTATGCATTGGCCATAGTCTCTACACTACTGTAAGGTTGAGGTGCTAAAATGAGTATAAGTTCTCTTCAAAATATTTAACATTCACACATGGTTCGCCGGCATTGATACTGTACATTCAAGTCATGCATTTAAAACAAATTGAGAAATCATAGAAAAACCTCCACATTCTAACTTTGTGTTGTTTTGTTGGTAAATTAATTAATGCAATACTACAGTGTCACACAAGAGCATCAACAGTGGGAGATCTGCAAGCTCGAAACACAGAGAGCCAGACACAAAGTTATATACATTTACTAATCACTAAGGCCAATTATTTAATGTTAAAACGATAAACTATAGTGCTTTCTTGTTGTGTGTGTGTGTACAGCAGCACACAAAAGCATAAAAAGTAGCAGATCTAGCAGATCTGCGACTTTTGCTACTTTTGAATGTGAATCCTCAAAACTTTTTGAACATACCGTATATGAGGTTTCCACCCGGCAGAGTCGAAAATCCTGAATGCGGCACATACTGTGCAATTTGCTCCACAGTATAAGGGAAAAAGCTAAATGCCTAGGTTGTGAATTCTAATTGTAATTCCACAGCAGTTTGCTTGTTGTTTGCAGCGGTAACATTCTGTACCGTTTGTCCATTTGCTGAAACAAAAGCCCAGCAGGATTAGTGCTGCTGGGGGGAACCAATATCATTTTCACTGCGGATCAAACACAACTTCCCAAAGTCCCTTGTCAATTTCGTTAGCACCCACATCAGTCAGTAATTACGAATAAGTGTTGCCGCTTTAGAGCGCCGGTCGGCAAATAATGTTGGGCCTTGAGCCAATTTCAATTTCTTTCCAAGCCATTAGCTGGTGTGGACAAAACATACAGTAGTAAATGGCTAATTAAATGAATTCATTGATAAAACATCTTGCCGATGTGATTTAGGCAAGACAAGTTTATTTGTATATAGCAGGTTTTTGTTTTATACTTTGTTGATAGTCCACCAGACCTCTTACGAGGTCTTATGCAAAGGTTAAAATCTCATTTAGATAGCATGTTATGTAGAAAGATGGCAGGTTCATTTGTTGACCTAGCATCCCACAGTGTGTTTAGTTTAAATGCACATATTATTCATTTGTATTAATACTACACTGTTTAGACTGATGATAGCGTATTGGTTCATCTATGTTCCTAGATAACTATCTCTATGCATAACCTTGTGATTACCTTGCTTACTGTAAATCTGCTAAATGCCTAAATTGTAACTTGAAATGTCCATTTCTCCAAATCTACTATACTTGTGGGGACATTTGGCCCTCATAAGTATAGTAATACAAGTACATACTGTACATTCTCAGCAACACTAAAACCAACTTGTATGGAGGAATCATGTGCAGGGCCCCCATAATGTGCGTGACCCCTCACCTCGGGTGTGGGTTTCAGTAGTAATTGGCGCGACTAATGCTTGGCGGTAGCCGTTGGCCATTATAAGGTGAGCGGCGCACGTTGGAAGCATTAGCGTCTCACAACAGCGGCTCCCCCTATTGAGTGTGATGTACGGGGGGGGGGGGGGGGGTCCTTCCGCCCCGCCGTGACCTGCATCTCGATGAGCTAGACGAATCAATACCACGGCGGATAAGGAGGAACACAACGAGCTCGCCGCTGTTTAGCGGGGGTGACGCTAACCACCGAGGGAAGGAGCGGGGGTGACGCTAACCACCGAGGGAAGGAGCAGAGCACAACGGCGGTCAACCTTCGACACAGGAAGCCATCAGCCACTGTCGCCTTTGGCAGATATTCTGGCGAGAGCAATATAAGCAACCAGGATCTATGAAAAGAAGAATGACAATGACGAACACTTTAAACCTAATACATTGGCTATTTGAAACTAGCCCATCTACAAGCTCACTGTGGACAAATACATGTTGGGGGTCCGAACCATTGGTTTGCTCGACATAGTAATAATAGAAAAACCGAAACTACAGTTTAGGGATTTATTTTTAAAGCAACCCATAACTTCTACCTTTGGACATCATGGTAAGGTAACCTGACGACGTGATGAAGATCAACACGTTCACATTAATAAAGTTCAATCATTTGCGGGCTCTACCTTCCTTCACATGATGGCAAGGTAACCACACAACCCAGACCTCTACCAAGGTGTTCTAGGCCTTTAAATTAGGTGAAATGGAATCCAATTTTAATTGAATTCACACCGCCTCTCCAGCTCTCTCTTAACTCTTCAGTCACTTAGAGAATTCCACGAGGTCATCGTTATGGTCAAGGACAAACTGAACCACATCTTGTGAATTAAGAACAAACTCTTAATGTCTTTGGACAAGATGGGAATGGGATGCAACAAATAATGAAGCTAATCAATGTAATTGATTGTATTTATATATATATACACACACACACACACACACACACACACACACAGGCACACACACACACACACACACACACCTAACGGGTACAAATGGCCATTTAAACCCTATATACTTAGCTAACCGGAGTCCTCCAGGGCTCTATACTAGGTACTATAGAATTTCTCTCCACACCAAATTGCCAATCTACGAGCTTGCAAACTTGGACGGACGCTTGCAGATTGGCAATTCACACTGAATGTTCACCCAAGAACAGGGATGATCAGCGCGGTTATAACTGCCGTCTTGTTGAATTATTTGATTAAATGTTAACATATTTACCAGCTTTATCACACCAGTTGCTACATAAGCACTGTTCACATGGGAAGAAACCGCCGTTGTGGACAGACAGTGGAAAACACAGCGAAAAAACAACAAGTGCTTCAAAGGATTCTAGGGAGCCGAGGCACATACAGGGTCCATTTAATCCTGTGCTGCTGATCGATGGCACAAGGGCATAAAATATGACGTATATTATGATCTAACGTAATGCCAGGAGACCCTACAAGTTTGAGGACTTGGGGACAAATCACCTGTGAAAGCTCCATCAGCGTTTAGATTGTGTGCTTAGTTCAGCACAGCCGAGGACGTCTGCCAGCCAGGGAGCTCATTCTACGACTACTTATCGACTTCTAGGCCAACCATCCAAACCCCATTTCAATTTCCAATTACACACACTTATGTGTTTTAGAACAATGCAAACGTCATTTGTTCGGTGTGGAAAGAAACCCCCGCGTGGTCCATCTCCATCTTTGGGAGGCACATGTGTGCAAATGAGCCGCGAAAAATCCCATTACAGCGAGGTCTACGTGTTCAAATATTACTGTCTCAACGTCTATCGGAGCAAGTCACTCAAACTGTTCCGTGATGTCAATGCTAAAGGAGTTGAAGAAAAGGGGCGAAGCAGCGTCCCACCAATGGAAGACAAAGGAACCATGAACAGACACAGAAAATTCTATTTTAGTTTGAACACTTTGACTACCAAACACGACTATTCCGACCTAATTGAAAAATACATCTTTCCCTGTCGAACACAAGTTACGTTTTATTTGTTTGTAGAGACGATTGATAACTTTTAAGACAGACAAGGTTTTCAGCTGACACTGTGCGATACGTTAAACGTTTGGATCGCGTGACGGGAAAACGCTCGCTTGCTTCTCAGGGCTTCTGGGTAATGGAGTCACAATGCAATCCTATGCAGAATCATGGCAGACTCTGGGTCGCTCTGCTTCTCTTCGTTGTTTTGGATGGTGGATTTAATCAACAAAATCTACAGTTGATTAAGTGGACTAAAATGTATGCACGCCGTGATTTATATTAGCTGCATGCCGAAAATAGCATGACCAGCCAAGGAGATGTAGATCTGCTATTTTTGAATGGCAAGGCTAAGATCTAAATTGACACAGATGATTGTGATTGGCCAGTAGTTGCAGACCCCACAACGCAGAGACAGTGACGTATCACGGTGACAAAGCACAGGCGTGAGCGGCACTTCCGCATGCGTCACAGTGCATGACTTGGCCACCTAAACTGGCGCAACAAGGTTGTGCGCCCTATGGGCACAAATATGTGGCCGTGGAATTTTGCCAAATTAAATAATAGATGTTGAGGTTTACACCTCAACATCTATTATTTAATTTGGCAAAATTGTTTTCTTTTCTCTTTTTTTAAAATCAATGCATGCATGCATGCGTGCTCGTGAAAGATGGCGTGTATGGCGTGGTACCCTGTGCAATGACAAATATAACACTGGTCAGGATTTAGAAGGCGTTTTTAAGAATCAGCCTCAGGCCTAAACTGAAAACATAAAAAACAAAAAGAGCTTTCTTCACACACACTGAACAAAAACACCACATCACATCTCTCTCTCTCTCTCTGATGGGCGTTCCAAGCGAAGGGGTCGCTGATACACTCGTCCTGCGGCAGGCTACATGGCATATCATGTCCACCCTCCCTCCCTCCCCTCTCACCAAAAATGATTCATTTTTCTATTACGGGCCGATGAGCGTGTGTGAAATGAGGTATATAATCAATAGCATAGGTTTGTAAACAGCAGCCGCACTCCAGGGAAAATGTGTTTTCTTTTGTGAAAATGAGACGCCGCCTGATGCGCGTGTTTTTAGTGTGTGTGTGTGTGTGTGTGTGTGTGTGTGCGCACACGCACATGCACGCCGTGTGGTGATGAATGCTCGCCCAACAATGTATACAAGGGCAATTTATGGGGAACATAGTCCCAGGCGCCTCTCATACGAAGCTGGGTGTATCATGTCGTATTTTATACTTTATAAAAAGCAGATCCTTTAGCTAACGCCACGTCACTTCATGCCAGGTTATGAGCGTGTAGATCTATTTTTGAAGAATATGCGAAAATGTTCCACTAATCCCCCCCGCCCCTCCCCACACACACACACCACAGGAATCGGCACAAACATGGGGATGAATTCATTGTACTCGTATGCCACCAAAATGTGGAATGTCACAGTTACGATGGATTACTGCCCAGAGCTGTGTTCAGCCACACACCCCTGACATTTGTCACTGTGACCTGTCGATAATAGCAGGGCGTGCTTGTGTGTGTGTGTGTGTGTGTGTGTGTGTGTGTGTGGGTGTGTTTCATCCACGAAACCATGGCATATGTCTTCATGATACAATAAGCATGTCACTCAGTCGGTACTCTATAGTTATATATGTGGGCACACATACGCACACAGACACACATGACACCACACACAGTCACACACACACACACACACACACACACACACACACACACACACACACACACACACACAGTCACACACACACACACACACACACACACACGCAGCGCCAAAAACGCTAAAACGGGGGGAAGCAGATTTTAGAATCTTAATATCTCGGATTCTTCTTTCATTTTTTCAAAACAAGCTAGATTTGCAGCTCATTTCTCTAAGTGATATGATCCTCAAGGAGTTTTATTGTAATTCTATACAAGTACAGAACGAAATTAGATTACCCAGGTCCTGGTCAGGCATAAAAGAAGATAAAATACAGTACGTCTTAAAACACTATATAAAAAAACGCATACGCACAACCCACTGATATTGCACGTGCCCATAAGAAGCAGCAGCACTAAAAACAGCATTAAAAAGTATGTTCTGGGTGGATTAAATGATAATGTTACATAGCAGATTTTTACTTTGTGATTCTCGGTTTCCGAGTGACACGGCTTTCAGAATAAGATGCTTTGCCTATTATATGACTGCATGGCGCCCTGAGCCATCCACCAGATGGCGCTGTTGGCGGTAACAGCTCAGCATGCCAACCCTTTCATACATACAGTACTGTACGTGTGCGTGTCTGTGTCTGCGTGTCTGTGTGTGTGCGTGTGCGTCTTACATAGAGCTGGGCGCGGAGCCTCTCGTCGTCAGCGCTGACCCTCTCCCTCATCACGGCGGCCTCCAGGGTCTGGTGGCTCAGGGCACGCTCCACCGTCACGATCCTGGACACCTCGTCCTGGACGCTGGCCTCGGCCTCGGCCTGCGCCATCGCTGCCGCCTGAGCCCTCTCGTGTGCCACCCTGGATGGGAGGACGACACCGGCACATACAACTGGTGATTTGGGCAGCACATTCTTTGGAATCTAAAATTCTGTCTCCCACTACCAGAATCAGAATAGGGTCAATGTCTTCACATATTGTACAGTTAATATAAATATACATTATTCAGGCTCATTTCAGCCACCTCTTTTTGCCCATTAGGACCACTCTACGCAACGTCATCAAACAGCACATCATTCTACAGGCCACATGTTTCGCTGGTTACATACTTTTATTCTATTGTATTTATTTTCCTTTTTTCTTTTCGTGGCGGTAGAGCTCGACCGGTCGAGCTTCTAGTTTTAGTAATTTGAAATGTTTTAACTTTCATCTAGTGTTGCTCGACTAAAACGTACAAAAAATATTTTGGCCTTGAACATCGTGTCGTATAAGCCTGATTTTATACTTGGTTGATGCTGAAAGTAATCTTCCTTCTACTGTATTTACTCTCCACTAGTGCCTCTCTAATATTTTAGTCTAGTTTTTATTGTTGACGAAATTGTCAATATATTTAGTCTTAAGTTTTATTCATCATAGTTTTTATTTTGTTTTCATGACAGTGAAAAATTGTTAAAAAAATTCATCATATGTTCAATTGACAAAATGTACACTGAACCACACAGACTATAGAATCAGTGAGTGGTTTTTAAACTTTTCAGGCCGCAACCACCTAAAAAATTATTATTTGAACTGGGGGGTGAACTAGTCCTTTAATGTGTATTTCCAGACAAACCGTCAAACTTGAACTTTCACTCTGTACGTGGTCTGCTCTTTTTTCCCCCCTCTACACCAAACCTCTTTGGTGTAGACAATAGCTGAACTACAAGTTAACAATGCCGCGCCGCATGAGGCATTGTGAGCTTGTAGATCTGGGTCCAAGTGGCAAATGTAACAACACAAATCTTATCACACAAACATTTGGCAGCGCCCCTGGAACCCTGAGCCCCTGTTGAAGACCCCTTGCTCCAAACACAACACGTCCTCCGTGCTCCACACCTGGCAGAAAGTGCCCAAATGAATGACGAGGTGGGCTACATTTACAATCGTCTACGGCCAGAGGTCAAAGTTTCTGCTTTAACAGAACTGGCTCAAATTCTAAGGCCAATGGCCTGTGATGAAATGTCGTTTGGAAGCCAAAAGAGAGGACAAACTATGCTTAACTTTTCACACAAAGACGTATGATATGACAGCCGTTTGCCGCAGACACCCTTCTGCTTCATTTGAACCTGGCCGCCGGGGTACTCATACTGTAGTTGCCTAGCAACACCAATCCGTGCTTGGGAGAAGGTGGGGGAACATCACTGAAAAACCAGAAAGTCCTTCTCTGAGTAGGAGGGAGGGAGTGAGTGAGTGAGTGAATGAATGTGACTGAATCATTCAGTCAATTATTCGTCATCCAGACATTCATTCATTCAGTGAATTAATGAATGTCTTCTGACCGTCTGACCGACCGGACGGAAAGACCATTCATAGCTAGCTCTCTCTTTCATGCAGACCCTGAGAATATGAACACAAAAACAATACAATCTCAAATTAAGTCCAAAAGAACAACAAAAAGCAGCATAATGTAGATGTACAGTATAATGCATCCTCAAGTAGTACCATAAATGTCTCTATGGAGAGCAATCGAAGCAGTCCTGGAGTTTGTTCCATTTTGTCTAGGGCACAGAAGGTTGTTCACTGTTAATCTGTGGAGTGATAAGTCAACTGTGTGTGTGTGTGTGTGTGTGTGTGTGTGTGTGTGTGTGTGTGTGTGTGTGTGTGTGTGTGTGTGTGTGTGTGTGTGTGTGTGTGTGCCTGGTGCCTGGTTAGCATGTTTGATATCCCATAGTTTTTTGAATGAATGAACTAACAAACTAACTGACTAACAAAGATCAATTTGTAAATGTGTACAATGAGTACAAAATACATAAAAAATAAATACTGAAACCAGATATAATCATTAAGGAGTTTATGCTAGCACTATGTGTACTATGTAAACTCTTAACTTCCATTTTCAAGCCATCCAAAATGGGGACCCCCCCAAAGTAATTTGTCGACCCACGGGTTGAGAACCCCTGTTCTAAAGACTCACGTCAGGCTTTAAAATCCATTAGGTCAAAAACCCTGCATCTTTATACAGCTTGAGCTGACATCACTGAGCACCAGGAGGACATGACTCACCAAACATTGATTCTGAGTTTTTTGTAATGGATGACTAAACAGGTATAGTCAAAACCTTCCCCCAATGTCACCGTCATCATCATCATCATCATCATAGAGCAACTTGACGACAGGGATGAGGGAGGTGATAGAAGAAAGAGAGACATGTGGGGAATGTGTCGGGGAAGACAAAGCATCCGACAGAGGTGCCATGACATGTTGTGTGACCCTGAGGAACTAAAGAAAAGGCAGAGAGAGAGAGACAGACAGACAGACACAGACAGACAGACAGAGAGACAGACAGAGATGGAAAGATAGAGAAAAGAGTGAGAGAGGCAGAGAGCTGGAAGGAAAGAGAGAGAGCAGCCATGTCCAGCCTCACAGTCTAATAGGCTGCGAACGTCAGCACACTCCATCCATCACTGAGCCCTGACTCTCTCGCTTACACACACACACACACACACACACACACACACAGTCACCAACCACTGAACAATAAAACTAGCACCCACACGGTAAAAAAAGCCCACATGCACGCACACGCACAGTTTATATCACTATACCTGTGAGGACATCGGCATCTTTGTGCAGGGATTTTATGAAAGCCATTTGTCAAATCTTTTGGGCAGCTTGCAGATCGACAATTTTCGGCGCACGGCGCCAGCATGCGACTAAGTCTAACCCTATAACAACAACAACCTGAATCTTCTTTTTAAAAGTAAAACATTGTTCAAATACTAAGGCAAGCATTTTTCTTGGAAAATGGTCCTCACAACTGACACACACACACACACACACACACAGACACCCCCCCCCCCCCCCTCTAATGGCCTCTTACATTCACCATCTCTGCAACCCTCCTCCATGACTCCCTGCCTGCACTGCTAATGCACCACCGTGCTTTTATCCTTTAAAGCTGCACTCCCTAAGTTCTGAGTCCTCTAGCGATGCGGAGAGGTCACTGTGACACTTGGGATGATTGGAACCCGGGTCTAGAGGTCACTGTCACACCTGGGATGATTGGAACCCGGGTCTAGAGGTCACTGTGACACCTGGGATGATTGGAACCCGGGTCTAGAGGTCACTGTGACACCTGGGATGATTGGAACCCGGGTCTAGAGGTCACTGTGACACCTGGGATGATTGGAACCCGGGTCTAGAGGTCACTGTGACACCTGGGATGATTGGAACGCGGGTCCAACCCAAAACACCTATAGCGAGCTTCAGGCAGTACTACCTGCCAGCCACTAGGTGTCCTACTGCTAGTGATGATTTGGACAGCAAGTTTTTTATTTGGTTTTAGTCAGTCTTTTGAATACATTTTAATTTAGTTTGAGTTTTTAGGGTTTGTCTACTTTTGAAACTAATACATTGGTCCAAAAGGATGGATTTCATTGCTTACTGTAATGACAGTAGTCCATTAATTTAGCCTAGCCAGGTGCATCCAGTGCAATTACGGTCACCTCAGAAAACAACAGAAAGTCTTGATGAATAGAATCAATATTTGGTTGTCTATTTCTCACCTCAAATGTTTTCAAAAACATTCTTGCCATGTTGGATGCAGCACAGATTGATTGCGTCTTTGATTAGACAGCGGCATGTTATTGAGTTTGGTGATTATTCAAGAATAACAGACCGATGAGTTCAGTGATCAGAATCAAGCATTTAACCAAGCCTGTGTAATAAATTGCAATAACATACTCCACAATGCAGATTGGTTACAAAATTGCAGATTGGTTACATTCATTCAAATGAGTTCCAGATTGCATCCTGAGCCAGTCATCCATTATTTTCGGTAACATCTGCATGGTTCCCCCATGGGAGTGAAACTTGCCTGACATTTTTGAACACACAATTGCAATTGTAGTGCTGCAACTATTGATTATTTTAGGTATTATTCTAAACAAAAGAAGAAAACTCGAATAGATATTTTTATTATATACTATAAAAAATGTTTATAGTTTAGTAGTTTACAAAATAGTGTAGCCTCAATAACCATTTAGTCCTATTTTATACTCAAGCTAAATACCAGCTAGCCAATCAAACGCATGATTTTATTAAAATCAATTATTTGCATAATTGATTCAATCAATCAGTTTGATTCCTCTGTTCCCCCATAAATGCAATCGTTTGTTTTTCTTCTCTACAGCCCTGTAAAATGTATTTAACCCCTTTTGGTGTTGTTTTAACTAAGCATTATGTTATACTTTAGCTGATCTAAAAGCTCATAGCACGCCACCGAGTGGCGCGCTACGAGCTTGTAGGTCTGCTATTTTTGAAAAATCGTAAAAATGCGGCACAAATCTTTGAATATATATTCTTTCAGAGCAAACAGTCTCTCATCCCGAAACCATGAACTGTGTGAGGAGAACTGAGAAAAGCACAAAAAACAGGCTGTCTGGCAGAGAAACCTCTTTTCAACTTGCCAACCCCCCCACAAGTGCTATTAGCAAAGGCTGCTATCGCTATATAGCTGGATGCTATCGGTCTGACCGACCGACCGCTATTGCTTTCTGATCGTTATTGCCTCGTTGTGGGATATTGGAAACGTTTTTTCATTCGCCCGTAGAAGATTGGCATTCTGAAGGAGAGGGAGAGAGAGCGAGAGGGTTTGAAAAAAGAGAGTTTGAGAAAGAGAGAGTGCCACATGTGGACGGAAGAATAGATCTTTTTTGGAGGATAAGAGGGTGATTGCTCTGGCAGCGAGAGAGAGAGAGAGAGGGGGGATATGTAATCTTTGGTCAGAGTATGAGAAGAGAGTATATGAGAAGATTGGGCCCGGCAACCTGTGTTTTGATGAGTCAGAGGACAGAGAGATGAGAGAGGGATAGATAGAGACAGATAAAAAGAAGCAGAAGTGTGCCAGCCAGGCCGAGGCATGGAGCTGCCGTTAATTTGAAGAGGGGTTAGGGACTGCGATTGTGTCCAGGAATGCAAGCAAGTAGCAGGATGACCTTGCGTACTTGAGAGTGCATCAAGTTCCTTCCATTTTTTTCCTTCTTAAAAGGCTGACGGGAGAGATTAAGGCTGCTGCACTTTATGATAGCTTTATGGACAGCCAGGCTGAAATGCTGTCGTGGTGGGGTCAAGTGTGCATAAAGAGAGGGCGGGCGGGCATCATGCGCAGGTGTGTGTGTACTGTACAGTATGTGTGTGTGTGTGTGTGTGTGTGTGTGTGTGTGTGTGTATGCACGAGCAATGACCGTACGTGCATGTATACTTTTCATTTAACCATGCTGTGGTCAATATCGCCAAAGCCAATTCAAATACATAGCAGGTATCACCTGGAATCACCTCCCGAGAGAGCCATCTAAAATACATTTATTCCCCCCACGCACGCACGCAAACACACTCGCACGCACGCACCATCTCTCCTCAGCCCAGAGACTTCAACTATGTGTTCATTAATGCGTCATGTCACCTAGCTGTCATCTGGTGCCCGGGCCTCGCGTCTCAATACGGTCCGTCAGGGACAATGCATCGTGACAGTCTGGCACAACAGTACAGTACAGACCCGACCGCCGAGCTCGGCACAAAAGCCGTTTAAAGGCCCCATGCAATATTGATGTCGGAATAATGTCGGCTGAATGCTGGCTATGAATTTTTCATTGACGTAAGCCCATCCCCCTAATACACACTCATATGCCCAGTGCACGCATACGCGGCGCGCACGCAACTACAGTATACCTGACTTGACTCCCTGCTGGCTGCTGCTGGAGAAGGCTGAGGGCAAACACACAGATCCTTCTCTTTGTTTTTCACTTGTCAGTTTGTCAGTACTGCAGTACTGTAACACGTACCACCTGGTGTGGATGTTTGTCTGTTGCCTGAACTGATTTGTTCAAATATTTGTTGATCAAACACTTGAGAGACTCAATGTTTTATGGATCTACCGCTCTGAGGAATAATCCTTTCCAGATCAGAGCAACTTTGCAAAAAGTTACCGGGAAAAACAAAACAAACGCATTCTCCACGGCGAAACCAATCTTTGGAGAAATACAAGAAAACAAAATCCAACTTATTTTTGTATATTTCTGCTGTTTCACAACTCGTCTCCTTCTGCTGGAGCTGGACACACAACAGTATAGAGCAGGGGTGTCAAACTCATTTGGGGCGAGGGCCGCATTGGTCAAAAGGTCACTTGATGGGGGCCACAACCAGTTGCGGACGCACGCTCGATGTCTCAAGCCCAACACACACCGGCTCCGTCCGACGCGCGTCGGACGCCGCCGGTGTGCGATAGGTTCATTGAAAATGATGGAGGCGGCTGTTTTGACGCGCGGCGTTCGCAGACGGTGTGGGAGGCCCTTCAGTCAGTCACTGCTATAATATCTATCTATCTATCTATCTATGCTCAGACCCAGCCAGCCAGCCAGCAAGCCACACACATAGTGCTCAGACCCAGCCAGCCAGCAAGCCACACACATAGTGCTCAGACCCAGCCAGCCAGCCAGCCAGCCACACACAGTGCTCAGACCCAGCCAGCCAGCAAGCCACATACATAGTGCTCAGAGCCAGCCAGCCACACACATAGTGCTCAGACCCAGCCAGCCAGCAAGCCACACACATAGTGCTCAGACCCAGCCAGCCAGCCAGCCAGCCAGCCAGCCACACACATAGTGCTCAGACCCAGCCAGCCAGCAAGCCACACACATAGTGCTCAGACCCAGCCAGCCACACACACCTCCGTAAGGGAGTGGTTGCACCACTCAAAAAATCTTCAAAAAACTGAAGAGGCTACTGGAGATTGGAGAACCTGATTTGGACATGATCTGATGCAGGACAATGTCACTATGACAGAAAGAGAAGATGGGTCTTCTTCACACATTCACACACACACACACACACACACACACACACACACACACACACACACACACACACACACACACACGACTTTGTCCCTATAATGTGCACGGCACCGTTCTACTTCATCATATCACGCAAGAGACGCCACACACCAGTATGGAAGAGAGATAGTCACTTACTCACTTGTTGTAACTAGGGATGCCACAAAGTGAACATCAGCCAAATTGAATAGTCGACAGCTCTGCCGATTAATAATCGATTAATTGAACCCACCCCCCATATTAATCAATATCAGATAAAACGTATAAGATTTTATATTATGCACATGCCATGGTCACATAACCATTATATGTTGAGTGCATGCTTTGATGGTTACAGTTTTATAATCAGTTTTGATGAGTAAACCTTTGTGGAGATCTTCTCAGTTCTCATTGTATGCTAGTTACTGCCATTCAGGATGGAAAATGAAATCCATTTGGATTTGGGGAGAAGTAGTTTCATAAGGGGCTGGTATGAAGTACTTGATATAAAGAGAACATGTTCAGTTCACTAGTCTACACTCTACTCTACACCTGCCTTCATTTCATCTGATTGTCTGTCTGGCAGGCACTTAACAAGCAATCGTTAACTGTGTCTGTTAGAGAGAGGGGCAGAGAAGAGTGGCTTTGCTCAACTTGATTTATACTTATATTCTCCACTCTGATGAAGGTACATGTTCGATATATCATGCAGCCTTACTTATAAGCCTATATTTTGGCTATTAAAAAAAAAAAAAGAGGCAGGGGGCCACATTAAATGACATGGCGGGCCACATTTGGCCCGCGGGCCTTGAGTTTGACACCCATGGTATAGAGGTTAGCAAGGAATATCACTTCAAACACTAACCTTCAAAAAAGAGATGCATGTATTATGAGTTGCATACAAAGCTACAGTACTGTGTTGCAAGAATTTATTTTAGAGTGACAGCTGACAAAGACCTATCGTACTAGCGCATGTAGATCGGCTATTTTCAGCAAAAGGGTTTGGTGCAGACCAGGGGTTTTCAACTGATTATGAACCAGGGACCACCACCCTGACTGAGAATTAACCTGGGGACCACCACCCTGACTGAGAATTAACCTGGGGACCATTGTTGTGTTGGGAGGGGGGATATGGTTGTGGTGTGGGGGAAAGAAATTAACCTTCCATATTAAACTCATGTTGCTGTTCATTGTAACTTATTCTATGAGTAAGCAGACACTTCCGATTGATTATGGACACAATTCCTTATAATGGTGACTCAACCAGGCAATCCGGTAGGGTTTCTTTCCCTTGAGATTCTAACTCACTTTTCTGTGGAAGTTCTTGACATCCGACTTCCCAGTAACATCGACGCGTCATCATTTGTCACCAGATCATTTACTGCATTGTTTCTCAACTTGTGGTCAATACAAAAAATTCAAATATGAATCTTCACTTTCCTACATTACTAAATGCATGGTCAGGGACCACATGCAACACCTTCACGGACCACCTGTTGAAAACCCATGGTTTAGACAGAGGGGGAAAAAAGAGTGTTTTACTTTTGGGGGTTTAAGTGGTTGTGAAAAAATATACAAATATACAGCAGCAAGACTACTGTAACTGTTCAGGAGAGGAGAAAAACCGCCTGTGATATTAATTATTAATTCATTTTGGATTAAAAAAAGAAAATAAATCAGACTCTTCACATACTGTATACTAGAGCAGTGGTTGAAGGTTCCTAAACTTTTTCATGTAAAGGACCCCCTACTAATTAGCCCTCCATTTGAAAAGATATGGCAGGGACCCCCATAAGAGAAGATCTTTATGGCTCTAGCAGAGATTCTGAACCCGTTTAATTTCAAGGACCCCCCAGTTTGACATGCACTATATGGACCCATTTAATGGCATTTCTATCTCTGGGACCCCCAATTTATATTGTAAAATCCCTGTTAGTGTAGTTAGTGAGTTACAGAACCATAAGGGTTCATTTGCTTCCAAACTATCATTTAGCATGGGTACCCTCTGGAACTCCCTCAAAGACCCCTGGGGGACCACGGACCCCACTTTGGGAACCATTGTACTAGAGCATGTCTGAAATAAATGTCAGAGCTGAAATCAACACGTAAATATGAAATAAATGCTTAAACATGTAGCTAGGTGTAATGTGAACCAATTGTAAAGTGAACCTTTCAATCCTGTTTTCTCAACTCACTGTTTCTCTGCAAGACATTACTTTATAAGCCATATCTCCAAAACTGGTGGGTCAAACTGAACAACCAATAATGTCAATTTGAAGATTTATTTTAATCCAATGACTTACTGTGGGTCAAGTTTGGTCATATATAAAGCGATCTATGAAATCTATGAAAAAGTTTAATCTAGAACACAAATTGATTTAATATGTATAGTGTGTGTGTGTGTGTGTGTGTGTGTGTGTGTGTGTGTGTGTGTGTGTGTGTGTGTGGGGGGGGGGGGGGGTCCCTGCTTCATCTCTCTCTCATGTAGGGGGTCCTTGGCCTTCAGAACATTGAAGACCTCTGATTTATGAAATGCAATTCCTTTCGATCGCTGTTCTTTTCTTTAATGGTTTGTTTTGGATCATTTGAAATCCCATGACCTGGTTTAGAAGAGGTGAGGGACACATTAGGAAGCACTTTGATGCTGCCACGGAGGTCAGACACGGATGGAAACAACATCCATTTGGTGCTGCGAGCAACCAACCTGGGATTGGTAAACACACATACACACCCAAACAAACACACACACGCACACAGACGCGCGCGCACACACACACACACACACACACACACCTCGATACCTCCAGAGAACACAAAAACGAAGACGAGAAACGTATGGAGTGTGAAATTATCTCGGTGCTATACGTTAGGGCCCGAGGATATTAAAGCTTCTGTGTGTGCATGTGTTCTTCACATGCACACACAGAAGCGAACGCGTGCGTGCGTGCGTGTGTGTGTGTGACTGTGTGTGCAACATGTGTGTGTGCATGTGCGTTAGGTTTAGGCATTTGGACATTTCTTTGTAAGTGGACTGTTCGCGGCTTTCCCTTGTTGAAAGTACCGGCGGAGGCAAGATGGCCTCTGATTTCTTCCCATTCAGCTACAGCCGCCCAGCGCCACCCAATTTAGCTGAACACAGTGAACATACTGTAGCTACTGTAACCAAATGATTATAGCTAATGTAACCAAATGATTATAGACGGCCCACAAGGTGACAGCGTCCAAATCAAGTTCATTCTAGAATCTAGAACCGTACCATTATCGGGTACGGTTCAGATCAAAGCCTTTCGTTAATTTCATACGTCAAAAATGTTACGGTATACTGTATACTGGATGTAGAATACAAAGCCATCATTTCCCCCTAAGGGTGCCACTTGTATTGATATTTTTGATATTTTGCTTTAGAGAAACAGGAAAACGGGGAGAGAGATTTTAGATTTCAACAGGATAAAGTTGAGATTATTATGGCCCTGCACTTCAGGTCTGACCAAGTAGGGTCAAGGGTGTCTCAGTGGCCATCACTAGCAGTGCATGTCAGCATAGTGCAGGGCTGGGAAAAAGCCTGCGACTCCATAATAGGACCAATCATTTCCACAACTAATGAATGGTTTAAATCCAGGATGAGAACCGCCAGCTGAAACTTTGAGAAACAACAACAAGCGTGTAGAACTGCTAGAGCAGAATCTGTAGCTGTTGCGATACATAGGAGGGGTGCAGGCTCGAGTATTCTGGGGCTGTGCAAGAAGGCCCATGAATTTCACCTTGCAGATAAAATCCGGCCACATCTGGTGGATGTGAAGTTTACACAACATTAAACGACGACTGCAAACTTACATTTGATTAAAACATTTGCTTTGATAGCATTGCAAATATTGCTAAGTTAAATGTTATTCTAAACGGACGGTGACTTATTGCCATGAACACGGTTATTGAATAACCACGCCCATCCCTAATGTGGGTGTCTAGAATCAGCGATATAAAAACTATGTGAATGTGAGAATGGGCACAGCCTGTCTGCCTAACGGGGGAGTGGACCATGCAGCGGCGCAGGGAGAAGGTCATCTTACTCACTCACAAGTCGGAGGCGCAATTATGCCAGACAAAGCAAACGCAAGCAGTTTGACTATACACACTGAAATAATGGGCAAAAAGTTTGCCAACAACGCTGCTGAAACTTTTAAGTGTCGGAGTCGGATACACTTCCAACTGCACTCGAATATATTATACGTGGGAACGGACACACACAGACGGACACACACAGACGTATGTATACAAACACGCAATGCATGCATGAATGAATGTACTGCACTGACTGGTCTTTTTATTTTGTTGCAAAATATTTAATCAGTTTGTGATTGTATGTGTGACAACACGACACGTGTCTCTCTCTGACTCTCTGTCCGCACAGAATACAAAACTCTGATGCTGGCATTCAAAGCAACCAAAAGGTATGGCTCCCTCATATCTTGCAAGTATGATCGAACCCTACAAACCCTCCCGCGCACTCAGATCAGCCAACGTAGGGAAACGGGAAGTACTTTCACTTAAAACGCCGGAACAGCGCTCCACACGTCCCTAACTCTTCTCCCTTCTTGCTCCAAAACTATGGAATGCACTTCGCATTACAATCAGAACTGCAGCCTCACTCCCAATCTTCCGCCGTAGTCTGAAAACCCACCTGTTCACACTCCATCATGGCCCGTAGCACTTGCCTAGCCCCTTAGATAGCACTTTATGTAGACCTAGATAGCATTTTATACAGACTTATAGCATGTTACGTAGACATCACTAGAATTGCATTTTATGTAGTCATAGCACTTTATAGTATAGTATGTATAGTTTATATGCATAGTTTCATTATGTAGATACTCCACTGTTACGTTCTTAGCTTACGCATGTTTCATGATAACTACTTTTTATGTAGTGTATGTGATGTATTGCCATGGTTTTTGTTCTTGCTTAATTTAAATCGGTCTGGATTAAGAGCGTCTGATAAATGCCTAAATTGTAAATTGCAAATTGCTGTGCGCTCTGCTGCGCTGCGGAGAAACGAACTGAAGAATTTAGGCTGACCTATGATCAGTTTAGTGTAGCAGCGACGCAACCGGCTGTGTTACTTGTGTGATGATTATGCTGGTTTATAGGATCAGCAGCGCAAGAGCTACGTACACAATGCACATGCGTACCATACCATGCAATGCAAGACAGGACGGGCTGATTTGAACACTGGCGTGCAATTCTACATTATATCATGGATCCCGATTCCTGAGTCCCGACAACAGTTACCAGTGTTGACCTCAACGAGGTGAAAGCAACGCTCAAAGCAAATAATTATAAGAAGCAAAGCAAAGGAACCATGGCAACTCTCGTGCGTGGCCCCACTTTGTGCAAATCGTGGATAAAGAACAGAGTAAAGTAGGATCTGTTATAAGTGCATTTTCCATTCAGCCAAGACAGGCACATGCATCTGCTAAAACTGATGATTGTGTAAAAAACAATTGATCCATTTGGTTAATTTTAAATGCACGCACGCGAAGGAGACAAGAAAAGACAAGTCTCTCTCTCTCTAGCCCCATCATCCTCCACTGCAGAGATCATAAAATGGTAATTGGTCAATACGTCTATATTATTCCATAAAGTCCACAGTTATGTCTGCCAGATCTCTCGGAATATCAGAAATAATCGGATCTCGGTCGGGCGCGGTGCCGGCATTTGAAAGAAATCTCGGAACAGGTCGGAATCGGACTAAATTATCACGGATCCATTCGGGCTTGGTTTTCCCATTTGAAAATGTTTTCGGAACGAGTCGGAAACGGTAAAATGTCACAGATTTGTTTGACCCGTGAAGAGCTCTAGCTGGAAGGGAGGAGATATAGTTACCAAGAATAAGAAATGAGCAGTGAATATACGTACTGTATATGCAGGATGTGGAGACATTTGCTTATGTACAGTACTTAGGTACAATTTGAGGTATTTTAAGTTTACTTCCAATTTCCAATACTTACTTCCACTCCACTACATCTCGGGTCCAAATATTGTACTACTCCACTAAATGTTACTTTGTAGATTTTGATTATTATTACAAAACATACATTATTCAGGCCTATTTAACTTTCTGTCATCACCGAAGTCACTTCAATGCTGTAGCAAAAGCCAGCAAACTTTGTGGTTTTGTAGGAGGCAAGACATCTAGAGATGAGTCTGTAAGTCTGTGTCTGCCTGGGGCTAATCTGGCAAACTGCTGAACCCATTAGCGTACGTTACCAGTAGGCCAAGGAAGGGGGTGTACTTGTACATCTAGCCAACTCATGCTACAGAAACAGGAGATAGGCTCCTGCCCCATGGCTTACTTAATTACTTACTTACTAAACCAATTTAGTGGCCTTGTGGTTAGAGTGTCTGCCCTGAGATCGGGAGGTTGATCCCCGGCCGGGTTATACCAAAGACTATAAATATGGGACCCTACGTATGTCTCCCTGCTTGGCACTCAGCAGTGGATTGGGGGCAAGTCCCTGCGACATACTAGCGTCATGTCCAGGGGATGTACAACAAGCTCTCTCATGCTACACCAACAGGAGCTAGACTCCTGCCACATGTGCATCATGGGCCTTATGGCTCGACAAGGCATAACTGTAGTTCCCTTTTCCCTTTAAGAGCAGAACATGGGGAAGCCCCCTTCTCGGTTCTAGACCTGGATTAAGAGCTGATGCACATGCACGTGCACACACACAAACTTTGAAAATCTTTCATTCTTCCATTCTTAAGTTTCACAGCCAGTGCTGTAAAGATGGCTGTTTCTTCTCCCCTTGTAATATTTATATCACCACCATTGAGTGTTTCTGTTCATTTGTATTTATCGCGGAGAAATGGGACAGCCTGCCGCCTATCTTTTAATTGAAATATATGGGAGGCACAGGGTCTTTCTTTTCCTCAGCTGGGCCGTCGGAATGTAATTGAATTTGGGGACGGTAACTCATGTTTCTCTCTGGGTGTCTCTCGGGTCAGAAGAACTCACTAAAATGTTCCCCGGCTGGTGAAAGGATATATGTTGCAGCACAGGTGGTAACTGTGCCTGCACTGCAACCAGTGTAAATTTGGTCAACTAGAAACTATGTCGATATTTTTTCACTGACGAAAACTCCATAAAAACGAAATAAGCCAACAATTTATTTTTACGTCACTTTTGGGGAAATAAAAACACTGGATATCTATCATATAAACCACAAAAATGGGTCCATTACTATTATAATAAACCATCCTTCTCACTGGCAGGTGAGTCAGCAGGATACAACAGCAGTGACAACACACAAGCCCATGCAGGGAGGAATTAATTGGCATTATTGACCGACTAAATTGGGGAGAAAAGGGTAAATTAAATATAACATTTATCAATTGGGAGGGAGAAAAAGGAGAAGAAAATAATTGGCTACTCTAAATTCAAAAAGAAGTGTTAGGAGGTCCAGTGTTCCTGGTCATGGTTCTGAACACCAAACTTCACTGGACGTCTGAGAACCTCTGCCAATTTGGTGCCGCTCCTTGATTGGTCAGACCCGAAGAACTGATAAGCTCCTTTTACAAAATGTGTTGCTATAGGGTGTTTGACAGTCAATTCATTCTAGAGTTTAACAAACACAGGCTTCACTGCATGGGGTGGAGAGCTCTGGCATACCAACAGCTGCCATGGTGTTTTTAAACGACCCATTATACAGTAGCAAGGATTTGTTGCCTTCAAAATCCACCTGTCCCATCGCGTCCGCCCAGCTCTACACTACCGCTGCTACTTCTGGGGTGGCATGTGACGCACGACTTATACCGTGTGCGCACGCACACACTATGATTATGCAAGAGGCAAAGCAGTAAACCAGGGCTTAAAGCCAAAAACAATCCCAAGACTGAAAATGTTTTTTTTGCAAATCTGCACTGATCTCATTAAATGACCCCTATGAGATCCTCAGGACTGAAATCAGTCCCCAGGACTGAGAACTTTAAGCCCTGCGAGTACACACACTTAATATGATTATGCAAGAGGCAAAGCAGTGCAAAGTGGGACGCTTACACTCAAATCCCCCCCCAAAAAGGGACGGTTCACAGCAGTGATGTCACATGGCCCCTCCCACGTGGCCATAGATGACAAGAAGAGTGACATCACCAGAGGACAGATGCCATCAAAGTGGAGTCCAGATGTTTGTCAGTGTGATCGGTGCTGCTTTACAGCCATCATAAACAATGGCAGTGAAATCACTGAATTAAAGCCTGGCTCTCCAGCGAGCCATGCGTCAGTAAAACTAAAACTAAAAACACAAACATTGTAAAAGCAAAGACAGAAAACGAAAACAAAATGCGGAGAACTTAGCGGAGCGAGAGAGACAACATTAAAGGACATATTGATTCCGTCTGTCCGAGCTGGGCATCATGGTCAATAAAGCCTGGACTTGGCCTTAACCCACTTAGGCCCGAGGACGCATCTGTGTCGCCTTATAGCGTTCAACCACTTTAAACATTATTTTATACTTTAACTATTGAAAAATAGCAGATCTAGATGCTGCTATTTTTGATAAATAGTGAAAATGTGGCAGAAATCTTTGAATATATATTCTTTTAAACTCATATCTTTGCTTCCGGGGGGAAGCTACGAAATATTTTGTCAGGTCTCAACGGGTTAATGGCGTTGCGGCGGCGATGCGACAGAGGGGCGGGTAACTTTAGCTCTGTCCCTGTGGCAACAACGACCACATGAAGAGGACCGTGAAAAGAGGCGAGGTCAAGCCAACCAGATGCTGCGTCTATATATTCTCCTTTACGGCGTGTGACAGAGAATACATGTCCTTATCAATGGCAATTAGTCCATGGTTGGTGGCTTTTAGACCGTGCCGAGTGTAACCACGGAAACAAACACACACACAGCAAATATACCGCTTTACTGTCGGTTTCTCCATCTGGAAGAACAACAGGCACATAATCTCTCTCTTTCACCACACACACACACACACAAAGTACATTTACTCAAGTAGTGTACACTTTAGCAGGGGTTATCAATCTGGGGGGTTCCCATACTGAAATTGCAACTGAATGGCTGGAAAATGAAAATTAAGAGTTTACACAGTACACATAGTCCATGCATACATTTTCTTAATGATTATATCTGGTTTCAGTATTTATTTTTGATGTATTTTCTCTATTATTAAGGTTATTGTAGTGGTCAATTTGTATTGGGGGTGGGGAGGGGGACGCGGCAGGGGTCGTGAGACATGGGCAAAGCATTTCCGGGGGTCCCCAGCCAAAAACGTTGAGAATCCCTGCCCTGGGGTGCCAGTCCAGGTGTGCCTCAGAATACTTTATCATTGTCACTCCAGTTTTAAGGGGCCATGTCTGAAGGCCCTATATGGCTATGGTCCCTTATTGTATTTGTCTGTTTTTTGCCATTGAAGCCTGGCCTATTTTCTCTCGGGTTGGCATTGAGTCATGATTGGCTGCCCCGAGTCTGAACCCATACTCTGAAAACAGGCATGCAGACAGGCCCAGGGTGAAAAAGGTGACAGTGTGTGTGGCAGTGTGCGGGGGACGACGCACACGCACACGCACACACACACACACACACACACACACACACACACACACACACACACACACACACACACACACACACACACACACACACACACACACACACACACACACACACACACACACACACACACACACACACAGAGTGATAAACGGAAATTGAGCATAATTGCACGAACGCACACAAATCAATTCTACAAATGCAAAACACCAACATAAAGTAGGCTACTAACGTTTGGGCAGACAGACAGGAGCTTCCCAGATGATTGCTAATTTAAACTTTGCTCACAAAGGCCTTTCAGATTGAAGAGGTACGGTAGCTTAACACACCCAAACACAAACTAATAATGAAGCCATCTTCTTCACACATCAAGGCCCAAATTGCCACGACAATCATCGCAATCATTTGAATTAATTGCAAGGAGGAAAGTGTCATTTTGATTTTGATGTACTTATTTCCTAACAGCAGCAGTTGATAACTAGACACTACACAGGAAGCAGTAAATATAATAATAAACAGTGAACCAAGCAGGGTTGGGATAAAGTCAATAAGACAAAACATTACTGAAAACCCTGCATTTATTATGCTTTTGAACAGTGGCGTCCGGCCCAGGGGGGTACCCAGCAAAATGTGTTAATACAGCATCATAATAATTTTAACCATTCTATTCCTATTTTATACGTTGGCTAATAATACAAAAAGATAACAGATATACAAGCTACTTTTTTAACCCATTCTGGGCGGGAACCCCTTTTGGTGTTTTAAACATAATTTAGCTATTGAAAAATAGCAAGCTCATAGCGCACCACCGAGTAGCACGCTACGAGCTTATAGGTCTGCTATTTTTGAAAAGTCGTGAAAATGTGGTGGAAATCTTTGAATATATATTTCAGAGCGAACGTTTTTAACTAAAATATTTGCTTCTGGGGGATCCCTGGAACAACATATTTTGAGATGGGAGTCCGTGGCCCAATAGAGATAATTCTGGGGGTCCTTGACATTAAAAAGGTTGAGCACAACTGACATAGAAACATGGGTTTTTCAGAAAACTATTAAGAAGCCTTCTTTTTTAATCGCCATCAGTCCAAAATGGTTTACTTATTATTATTATCATTATTATTCATTAGTGTACATACCGTACATACTTGGCACAGACCTGTATGTAGCCTACATTATAGTGTTTATTTATACCGTACAGAGTACAGACCTAAATGTACAGTATAGCGTGTATGTATACAGTACAGACCTGACTGCAGTGACTAATCAAAGTTGCTCATTCATCAGACACTTGGAACTCCCCCAAGACCCATTAAAGAGTGAAAGCAAAAGTGTTTATTGGACATTATGGAGCACATGCACCTGCTTCTATGGCGTGGAGAGTGGGGGGGGGGGGGGAGAGGAGAGGAGAGGAGAGGAGAGGAGAGGAGAGGAGAGGAGAGGGAGAGATGCTTTCTCAGATGGAGGGTTGATTCCTCATCAGGCCTGCCTAATGGATCGCCCACTCAGCGCCCAGGAAATTACCTCAAGACGTCGTGCTCCCCTGCTAAGGCATGATTAATTGATCCGGTGAAGAAAGAGGAGTGTGTGTGTGTGTGTGTGTGTGTGTGTGTGTGTGTGTGTGTGTGTGTGTGTGTGTGTGTGTGTGTGTGTGTGTGTGTGTGTGTGTGTGTGTGTGCGCGCGTGCATGCAGCGCTGATGTGTTTTGGAAGAAGGTGGAGATTGGAAACTTGGGGGGGGAGTGGGGTATTGGGACTGACTGACCTTTTTGACTATTAATGAGAGCAGAAAGTGGCTCACATTTGGAAATGTCTTTTTCTAATTGAAATCCTAAAAGGCGGTGAGGAACCACAGTGAACACTGTGATGAGCCAACATGGTGAGGAACCAGTGTTGTTCCATGTGTTACACTCTCAGAGTTACAACATGGTGAGGAACCAGTGTTGTTCCATGTGTTACACTCTCAGAGTTGCAACATGGTGATGGACCATAGTGTTGTTCCATGTGTTACACTCTCAGAGTTACAGCTCTGTCCATTTGGAACTCCCTCAAGGGACCCTGAGAGTCCCCATGGACCCCACTTTGAGAACCACTGTCCTCCATTATGTTTAAAATACACACATAATCTAGGACTCAATTCAAGTTGTCTCAGGGGCCACTCAGCTGCATGCTAAAAATGTCACTCAGTATTATTTTGAAGGTGATAAATAAGTGATTAATACTCAGCTGAGATTAGGCCATATCACTTTCTCTTGGAACAAACAATATAATACCTACAATCCTGTTCAAAACAATGAAACTAACCCATTGTATTATTATTGGTATGACAATGACGGGCCACCGATACATTAGGCAGGGGCTGCGGGTTGAGTAACACTGATCTAGGACCCAATCGTATCAGTCGATACGCAAGTTGTCAGAGTATCAGTATTGAGAAGGGATAAAAACGGTTTGATGAACCATAGTGAATAAGAATATGATGGACTGTGGTGCAAAATGTGTGTGTGTGTGTGTGTGTGTGTGTGTGTGTGTGTGTGTGTGTGTGTGTGTCTCACCAGTCTTGCAGTTCTTGCTGTGCCTTAGCTCTCTGCTCCTCCATGCCTTGAGACAATTCATCAGTGATCCTCTTCCTCAAGGTCTCTCTATCAACTAGAGAGAGAGAGAGAGAGAGAGAGAGAGAGAGAGAGATATTGTGGTTCAAAAGCACTTTATTAAAATCCACTGCAAACAATTCACACAGTATGCTCAATTTACACAGGACTCAATTAGCAAGAAAAGGGTATGGATAATCAAAGGCATACGACCATACCATGAGACTACCTAAATCAATACATTGTTATTGAGAGGCGCTAGCCCCTCCTCCTATGCCCATCATTGTGTGTACCCCATAGCGATGATTTGATTGGCTGAGCACCCCATAGCGATGATTTGATTGGCTGAGCAAAGTACATATTGAGGATAAAATGTGACAGACAAGTGAGGACGGAAAAGTGAGGACGCAAATTGTGATTGGCAGGAATGAGATGATGTACTCTTAGAATGCAACCTGCAGGCTGTCATGAATATCTACGGTACATAGTGCCTCACCTACTCTACACACCATACTGTACCTGTACAAAGTTGAACCCCCCAAAGTCCCCCACCAGAGTAAACAGATTCAACTTATACAGGTATGCTAACCAGATCAAAGAGAGACACACTATTTTGTGTTTGTGTGTGTGCATGCGTGTGTGTGTGTGTGTGTGCGTGGGTGTGTGTGTGTGTACATGATAGTGCACACTGCATATACACAAGGGTGATACACACATTATAATATAATTGCTAAAGGAAAAAGAAAAAGAGGAACATTTACACAGTTGGAGTCCTCAGTGATTTCGTTATTAAAGTAGAGGGAGTCTGCCAGGCTTTTATCTCTCATACAGGGTGCTTCGCTGTGAGCTATAAAATGTAATGGAGTGTTTGTGGAGATTGTGTGTTCAGACCGCACGCACGACCACGCGCATGTGTGTGTGTGTGTGTGTGTGTGTCTGTGCATGCTTGCTATGAGTGTAGTGAGGTGGGACAGGGCGTCTTGTAGCCTGCGGGCTGCGATGGATGTTTTCTGAAGCAAGAGATGGAAAGCAGAGGGGAGTGTCTGGGAGTCCTACTACAACCGACACACATCAGCAATGACCTGCCCTATTAATGCAGTGTCCAAACACACACACACACACACACACAACACAGAATACCGCACTATGAAACCGCAGTAGACTCTCGTCTCCCTCATCCTCCTCTATCTCCATGTCGCTGGTGTGTCATACATGTCCGCCCGCATGTCTCCTCCGGCCTATCTTGGCAGGTAATTAAGCATGAAAGTAAAGAAGGCAAGCAGGCAGGCATGCGACGGGGAGGAGGGAGGAGGGGTGGGGTACGTGTTACTCCAAAACGTGCTCTGAAGACAGAAGTGCTGCCATGCAGCGCTGTGCTGCACCACTGCGGTAGTGGGGAGGAGAAGCAGCCCCCACCACCACTGCAAACATATATATATATATATTTATACATACACACACACACACACCGGTATACATATACACTGCATGACAGGACAAACCCTATTGTCATAATATTACTACTACTGACTCCTACTACCTTTGGGTCACTATTATTTTGTATTGGATTTTCCTTAGGCGGAAGCTTAAGATTGCGTCGCCGTCGTAAGAACTGTGTTCCATTTTGTTCAGGTATTTTGTCAGGTATGTAACTCCGTGTCGTTTATGATATTGAGTAACATTTGAACGTCTGTGTTTGGAGAAAGAAACAAATGTCACTTTGGATAAATTAGTATTTTTTCACCGTCAGTTGATGCTGCATATCCATAATTTGAGTAAAATCGCCAGGGTGATTTGTTTAGTCCTACAACACAGCTCTTATATGACACGATCTAAGATTTCCCCATGGGAATTCCAATACAAAAAACCTGCTGTGACCCAGGGGGATATAGCCTCCTCTAGCGGCAGTTACTGTATGTCAGACTCTGGTGCTCTATTATCATTACCTGGTAAACCTCCATTGCACCGACAGGCCGGGCGAGGGGGATATGTGCACACGCACACGCATGCACACACACGCACGCGTGTGTGCACGGGGACGGGACGGGTGCCGATTGAGCGCACAGAAAATCCAATTTAAAACTAAATTAACTAATCTATAAAGATATAAAACGAACAAGGGCATTCCTTTACTCTCAGCTTGGGACTCGACTCGACACCAGGCCAGAAATCCAACAACGTTCAGTGGTCTTGTGACTTGGTTCAATTGTCATTTTACGGCGCACTGCTGCTGATGGGGGTCATTTCAATTTGGGGTTTCACATCTGTCCCCCCCTACGTTTTTTGTGTTGTTTTTTTTTTTCCTCACACAGGCTGCAGTGCTCATAAAGCACTGGTCTTTTGTCATGAAACCTTTTTAAAGCTCCCACTTGGACATTGGTATATCCATTAACAAATCATTATTTTATTCATTTTGGATCGTGGAGCCAGGTTACATAATACTGACTGGCAACTTTACAAGTGGATGGAGAGTTGCAGACACTCTGTCTCCATGTAATCATGATGGAGGAGGAGACTCTAAACATCTGTGTTAAGTGGGATTTTGTCATAAATCACATTTATTTGATTCCACAGCAACTGAATTAACACACACAGTTCTTACTGGCATCTCACACACAGTGTTGCCAGATTTTGTGAGGGGAAATAAGCAACCAGGTCTATGAAAACAAGCCCAAAAGAAAAATCTTGAAATAAAAAGAAATAATTTGAATATTCCTCAAAACATTTTAACTGCTCAGATCTGGTACAGGGGGCGTCATTCGAAAACTACTGGCCAAAAAATTGGCCAGTAGCCACTTTGAGTGGCAGTCTCTCGCTAGAACATGATTTACTATTCTCTGCCCACAACACGGCCCTGAGTCGGCCCTTCGCATTGTTCGACACGGCAACTCGCTCACTTTAGCTTGCTCGGTGGTGTCTCACGTGCCTCAAGTTCGCTTGAGACGGCGGCCCTCCATCAGCGGTCAGAAACGATACGGTATCGACCAAAACTCTCTCTGCAGTTGTTGTAGGGGAAAGGCACTTCCGCATTGGCCACAGAAGCGGGGCGTGGTTATAAGCACAAGCCGTATAGAGTTTAGAATGTCGCTGGGTACCTGGCACCAAATATGGTCAGATGTGGGGGTCTGCGGACTAATACATATTCATTTGGGGATCCTCGACATGAAAATGTTTGAGAACAACAGGTTCAAACGACATTAGGAAACAAACCCAAATGAGCAACTACACTTTAGAAACAAGCCCCAAAAAAGTGCAACCACCAAGGTTTACAAGTCGCTTATAATAAGCGACATGGCAACACTGATCACACCGAGTCAACAAACAAAACCCTGAGAGGATTTCTGTGACTTGATCTTGTATCAAACTGTTGGGGGTATTCCTCTGTTGGCCCCGTGGGGGGGCTGGGCGAGAGACATCCACTCCTAATGGGGGACAGGAGGAGAGATGGAGGGATGAGAGGCACAGAGAGATAGAAAGGGATTCTCTGTTCCCAATCCCAACAGACAGGCAGGCAGGGGGTTCACCGAGTTTACACCTCAAAGCCGGCCTTGAATAGGGCACACTTCACTTCACCATTTGTGTCCGTACACGCGCGAGCGTGTGTGTGTGTCAATTACTATACTTGTGAGGGCCAAACGTCCCAACACGTATGGTAGAATTTGTGAGATGGACATGGCGAGGAGGAACATGTTACAGGCGGACCAGGCAGCCACCACCACTGTGTTGGCACACGATGCTCCAGGACTGCACAATTTCTCTGACACTCTAAAAAACGAAATTATCTCCCAAAAAAAAGCAACCCTAAAAATCAAATAAAACCCAAATCTTCACCTTACTCATGGCTACTTCATTTAACTCTTGCTTATCATATCAACGCGTTAAAACCGGGAAAGCCTGTCCATTCAAAGTTATTAGTGCAGCCACGCCCGTCAGCCGTCGAAAACTAGAGTTCTCAACAGGCCCAAGAATTAAGGCGCAGCCCTACCTGAGCACTCATCAAACGCTGTACACTCAAGACACTGCCCCCGGCCACCCTTAGATTTCCATATATGGAGCTGACCTGTTCTGACATTCCATATGTTGATCTAACCTCATCAAACCCTGTACACTCAAGACATGCTCCATACAGTATATGGCCACACCTCATCAAATGCTGTACACTCAATACACTGCACCTCTGCCACCTTTAGACATTTTCCATATATGGCCAGTATACAGAATTCATTCCATAATGTTGATCTGACCCCCCAATGCCAAAGCACCATGACTCACCCAGCAGTCTGCCGCCCATCACCCCCTTTAGGGCAAGGTTGCTTCTCGCCCTCAGGGCGTCTAACTGGTATATACAGCTCCATCTCACTGAATTAGAATATTTTGTAAAAGTTCATTTTCTTCTGTAATAAAATTCAAAAAGTGAAACTTTCATATATTCTCAATTCATTGTGCACAAAGTGAAGTATTTAAAACCTTTTTTTGTTTTAATCTCGATGATTATGGCGTACAGCTCATGAAATTCAAAAAATCCTATCTCAAAGAATTAGAATATTTTACAAGACCACACAAAAAAAAATTAAACAAGAAATGTCGACCATCTGAAAAGTACATTAATGTATGCAGTTAATACTTGGTCTGGGCTACTTTTGAAGAAATTATTTCATCAATTGAGCATGGCATGGAGGTGATCAGTCTGTGGCACTGTTGAGGTGTTATGGAAGCCCAGGTTTGCTTTGATAACAGCTGTAAATTAATTTGTATTGTTCAGTCTCATGTCTCACACCTTCCTCTTGACAATACAACCTAGATTATCTGTTGGGTTCAGGTCAGGCCAGTTGGCTGGTCAGTTAAGCACAGTAATACCATGGTCAGTACACCAGTTATAGTTTTGGCTCTGTGGGCAGGTGCCAAATCGAGCTGGAAAGGAAAATTAGCATCTCCATGAAGTTTGTCAACATACTGAAGCACAATGTACTCTAAAAAGATGGCTGTGTTGAAACCATTGTTAAGTTTTCACTGTCAGTGGACCAACACCATGCACATAACATGGCCTAAATCACTACTGACAGTGAAAAGTTAACAACACAGCCATCTTTTTAGAGTACATTGTGCTTCAGTATGTTGACAAGCTTCATGGGGATGCTAATTTTCCTTTCCAGCTCGATTTGGCACCTGCCCATAGAGCCAAAACTACTAGTAACTGGTGTACTGACCATGGTATTACTGTGCTTAACTGACCAGCCAACTGGCCTGACCTGAACCCCACAGATAATCTAGGTTGTATTGTCAAGAGGAAGGTGTGAGACAAGACTGAATACAAATTCATTTACGGCTGTTATCAAAGCAAACCTGGGCTTCCATAACACCTCAACAGTGCCACAGACTGATCACCTCCATGCTACGCCCCATTGATGAAATAATTTCTTCAAAAGTAGCCCAGAGTAGACCAAGTATTAACTGCATACATTAATATACTTTTCAGATGGTCAACATTTCTCATTTAAAAAAATGTTTTTTTATCGGTCTCGTAAAATTCATTGAATTGAATAGATTTTTATGAGCTGTACGCCATAATCATTAAGATTAAAATAAAATAAAAGGTTTTAAACTTCATGCACAATGAATTGAGAATATATGAAAGTTTCACTTTTTCAATTATATTACAAAATATTCAAATTCAGTGAGATGGAGCTGTATATTTCTTAAAGCGAACATTTTAACTTAAACTTTGCTTCGAGGGGGCAATCACGCCTAAACATTTCTGAGTGAACGAGCACGTTCAGCTCGTTACCACTCATTATGGAAACATGGTGCCGCAGCACTGATCAAACAGAAGGAACTCGTGAGGTAAGATGAGTTCAAGACGTTACACCATAACATTGAATTAAAGATACAACTCCACAGGTGCATTCCAACTGGCCCCAACTGCGGGCCCCATCAGTGGCTGAAATCAGTCGAAATCCACCGAACAGCCTTACCCAGGGGTCTTCAGAGAAAGATGAAGCAGGGACCCCCTACGACTGCTGCTCTGAGTCCTAGAGCTCTTTCCTATTCTAAGTCCTTTAGACACGTTATTGACCTTATACCAACCTTGAAATGTACCTTAGTTACGACACCAAGAATGGTGGTCCCTAATTGGCTGTTGGAGGACACACACACAGTCACACGCAGTCACACACACACACACACACACACACACACACACACACACACACACACAAGCACAGTCACACACAACCGATGGCAGTACTTGCGCAGAGCTTTTACTCCACTACTATTTATTTCACAACTTTAGTTACTAGTTACTTTTTGATTATTATTACAAAACACATTAAAAGGACCAATTCTCAAATTATATTCATATAATTGGTCCTCACTAATGTTCATGATAAAATACGACAAATATTATTATTGTGGGCCGTTCAGAAACTGTGATTGGTCATTGTGGATCTATGTGTATGTACTGTATATACTGTAGCTATGTGGCTACCTATTATGAGCCTGAAGGTCTTTGACTGAAACATTGCCTATAAATAAAGTTCGTATTGCAAGTGTGCGGGTCTTCTGAGTATAGTTCAGAAACACGACATCATCGTTAGGCTGATTAAATAAGATAAAAAAGATATTTAGATTTGTATTATCGTGAGACCGATGGCTTCCATGTTCGCATTGCAACTTCCAGGAATAGAACGCTAATGTTTCTATTAGCTTGGATTCCCCATCGATGATGTCACTGGTGGAGCGGTGGACGGGTCTTTATCATGAACATTACTGAGGAACAATGAAGATGGGTTGAAAAGTGGTGAAGTGGTCCTTTAACCACTTCAGCCCTGTATACTGTACATTTCGGCCATTCGAAAATAGCCGATCTCCAAGCTCACAATGCGACACATTAGATAGAAACAGAGTTTACGGAGCGAAAACAGTCAATGACATCACAACGCGGAAGCAAAGCGTTTTCCAGGCGACGGAGACGCCAAGAACCGGTAAATATAAGACTGGTGATTCTGGATTAATAAATCAATAACCTATTAAGCAAAACATTTGAGTACTTTTTTTCCACCACTGCTGAAAATACACCAGTGGCTGAAAGAAAGGGTGGAGCGGTACGAAGGGCCTCGGTCGGCGGCAGAGAGACAGACAGTGGCGCAGAGCGACGCTAGCTGTGACTGACAGACGACTGACAGCCTTTTGCTGTGTGTCATAACCTCCAGGAGACGGACATCTGTCAGTCGGCATGCTGTCAGAACAGGAGCCAATGCTCATCTTAGTTGGGCAGTATAGTCACAACTCAGGAGGAGGGTAGAACTCACCTCTCCATTCATCTCAGCACATGAGAGAGAGAGAGAGAGCGTGTGTCATTCTGTGCTATGTTAGCATCAGGCTAGCGGCCGTGTGTTATCCTGTTCTATATTCAAATTGGCTTAAGGGAGGACCGGGTGGTGGGCCGATTTACGCGTTCCTTTAACTTCACATACGGAATCAAATCAAATCCAAAGCGGTTGGAGCTAGATACAGTACAACCAGCCATAGGCAGTTAAAGTATCCCTTGGGGCATTGGGATTGAGATAATAGTCTACTGGATGTTTACTTTTAGCCAAAAGTGAGAGAAAAATAGTAGTATATATATGGCATTGGATTCAAAATATTTTGGGGGGTCCCCGACACCCACTCTACAATTTATTGACCTATAAATACCAAATTGGCCAAATTGTCGAATATTGTAAGAAAGAGGAAAATAATCTAATATTGTAATAACTAACAAACTACAAGCTCTCAAACACCTTGCAGTGAGCTTGTAGATTTCACTTGACTGCACTTGATCCCTACAATTTGTGAATGTGAATGGTCAGTTCAAATAAAATGTGATTATGGGGGTCGCAGTACTGAAAAGTTTGGAAACCTTCGGTCTATGATGCCTCTGGAATCAATGTGCGGTATAGGTCGACTCCGGAAAGTACTAAATTACTGTGCACTAGAGGGGGATTTAAGGGTACAAACAGATTAGGGTGAAAAGAAGAGAAGTGCAAAAAAGAGAAGTGCAAAAGGTCATTCTTAGATCAATTCCAAGAAAGTCGAAGTCAAAGCCTCTTCTCACTGCCCTGTTGAGATTGCTTCTTATTCGGGACTGGTGGGGCGAGAGAGAGAGCACTTGCCTTCAAACATTTCTGACAAGTGTCATGGTTTTACTATGAGCCAATGTTCTAAAACACAACGCTGGAATGGTCTAAACCATTAAGACCTGAGGCCAGATTCTACAAATACCTCCTAAAATCAGTAGTTCTCACACTTTGAAGATCATTTAAAAAAATGTTCAAAAATAGCAGATCAGATGTACAAGCTTGCACACTGCTATTTTTTAACATATAAATGGAGAAAGCGGTAAAAATGATCGTGACGCTACGGTAACTAATTTTGCTTGTATATCTGCCATGTTTGAATAGCCAAAATAATAATAAAATAATGGTACAAAGTGGTTCAAATCTAAAATGACACGGATGTAATCCCGGTTGTAATGGGTTAACGGGCTAAAGATACCTTTTGACAGACAGTAGAAGAGGTTCATGTCCGCTTTCTCCCACAGAAAGTCTGTAACCAGACAGCCTGACATCCACACGGTATAACATCACATCGTTGTAATGAGGAAGTCGTATAGGCGGAGGAGGATTTTTTTCTCTCCTACGGCTCCTCCTCAAGAGTCCCTCTGGCATTGAGAATGAATCATTCTATTGTACTGTATGTGAGAAGTTATTGCACTCCATTGAAAAGACTTGATCTCTGTTCAAGGCTTATTGCAGAACTGTCACATTTCTTTTTACTTTTCACTGCGACAGGTAGAGACAAATAGTAGGGAGTGATGCAATCAACATTTCTTCTGAGAGAATATATACTCCAGTCACTCTGGGTGTACTTCTTTTTAGAGTTGTTCTGATATCAGTATCGGGAAAGGTGCCGATATACTGCCAAAAATGCCGCCATCTGCGATTCGGCGAGTATGTCAAGTCTGTGCCAATCCGATACCGCAGTATTTGTCACATGACGATGTAATTTACAGTCAGTGCAACATCAACTGAAAATACCAATTCATATCTTACTGTAATACGTATATACATATATATTTTTTTAAATATATATACATACATATATATATAATATATATATATATGCAGGCGATTATACACATATTTCCTTTCGGTGTAGGGCGGTGCGTCAGCTAGGTCAGAAGGTAACTGGGGTGCACGGCCCGACAGGTTTGGGAACCGTTGCGCCTAGTTATTGGCAGTTGAATGTAGTCTAGCAACAGATGTATAGAGTATATACATGTTTTCTTTTATAAAAGGCTTTTCTGTCCTGATGAATAGGAACAGTAGTTAAACTCCTGCCTCTACAATATTAACTATACACTATAAAGTCAGATGGTTTTGTCAGATAGCAAAAACAGACACAACTGTATTTGTGTAGGTAGAAGCAGAAACTAATAACAGCGCTCTGACAAAATGGCAAAACAAAGTGTTTTGCCAAGGGCTTTTTCAAGATGTCTTTTTGAAAATAATAAAATAAGAGAAGAAAAGACATCAGTCTAAAATAAATATAAATATTGTTTTCCACTCTCAACCAAACAGAGTGGTTCTTGAGAGGGGAAACACTGTCTTTTGTAGTCGATTTACTTCCATCAATATCTAGTTCTTCATCCAAGCCAAGGTGGTGTTTTAGACAATACAATAGATGGTAAATAAAAAAGGTACATGGTGAATTTATATAGCACCTTTATCCAAAAGCACTTTACAATGTGTATTACAAAGGGGGGTCCCCAGCAAAAGTATTTAACATAGCATCACGTTAGCTTCTCAAAAATGTTCTGTAGGTTCTAATCTAAAATACTTTGGCTATTCAAAAATAGATCAAAGCGAGTCACTTTGTACTGTGCTCCGAACTTGTAGATCTGCTTTTGGGAAATAATTAAAAAAAGATATACAAAATGCTTGGAGAGTTTTGAAAAGCTTTGATTCTCTCTTCTGGAGGTCTACCGTACCTGGCACAAAACCTTTTCAGGGTGTGCGGGGGAGGGTCTGTAGCCAGTTACATATCCATGTGCGGGTCTCATTGACATGAAAATGTCAATGAGAGAACTGTCAATGTCAATGAGAGAACTACTGCCCTACTTGACAGGTGAAGTTGATTGCTGTTGCCATGCAGTGACCCTCGTACAACAGTTGTGTGACAGACATGACATTTTAATCAGAACTCACTATTTCAGCATGTTCTCTCTTATGTTTTACCCACAAGGTCTCCTCAACATCTTAAATGAATAGGGAACAACTTCCACCATCCACTGCAAAAAAAGATCCAGAAAACAAACAACATCTTGGATTATTCATCCAGCCTGCTAATTAAAAGGAGAAAAAAAAGTTGCAACGTTCAGGCCATTCCTGAAAGGTTGTGACCATTGTTTGGCAACCATTGATTGTGTGTGTGTGTGTGTGTGTGTGTGTGTGTGTGTGTGTGTGTGTGTGTGTGTGTGTGTGTGTGTGTGTGTGTGCGTGTGTGCGTGAGTGCGTGCGTGTGCTGATGACACCATGGTCAAGGTTGAGCCTTCCACACAACGTCTATAAATATTCATTGGACAGAGGGAGCCCACACACTGTGCTGTACTAATGGCCTGCTGAAAGATGTGTCTCCACCTATAGCTGGACCATAGAAGAAAGATACATGAGGTGGACTAAAAACAGGAGAAGAGTAGGAGAAATGTGTGTGGATGGACGGGTGTATTGTCCCGCTGTTGAAACCAAAGATGGTTAATTAAATAGATGAACCATTTTAGGATTTGTGTACCATTCGGCCTCTATAGTGTATCGTCATAACAGCCGAAAGGCGAACTGACCAAAAAAAAGGAAAGAATTCAGAATATTCTTATCTCGCCCGGTATCATTGAGGATGCGCTAGGACGTCTGAGGACGTCCTATGTATGCGTCGATTGGGACCCCTATGACGTGTGGCAACGTCCTATGTACGGAATCGGTTAATGTTTTAAGATTTTCATTGACGTCGGCTAAACAGGGGAGGGAGATGACGTCTCACTCTTGCGCAACATCGAGGATTGCGCAACAGGCGCTCCTACAGTAGGCTGTGGAGCAATGCGATCCGTTTTCATATCAATAAACTTCGTCTTTAGGACAATACTTTGTCTTGGGCGTCGGGCGTTACTAATAGAAAGGACGAAGAACTTCGTCCAGGGCGATGGGTCGTGTTAAAGCAGTGAACCAAGCGATTTCATTTCAAGGACCCCACATAACTTTAGTGTAGTGTACAAATGAAAGCAAAAGGGCCCATACGGGTATCGGCTTTGTTCCATTTATACACGCTCAGACGTGCAGCGGTCCATTAGGAACGCCCCCTCCAGGACCCCTGAGGGTCCCTGGACCCCACTTTGAGAACCACTGAAGAAGGAACAAAAGGGTTATTCTGAAGAGGGGCCTTCAGAGGCACGGGTCTCACTCTGGACATTGGTTGTTCTTTTTCCCTTTTCTCCTTCCCCTTATTTTCCGCCCCTTGTTTGAACGTGGTCCAAGGTGTCCAAGGACTTGTCTAACCCGTTAAGACCCGAGGCCCATTCCACAAATGCTTTATAAATTCAGAAGTTCCCGAAATAAATAGAAAAATCGGATTATTCTCAAACTCAGATTTTTCAAAAATGTGCAAAACTAGCAGATGTACAAGCTATACACAAAGTGACGCACTATGAGCTCGTACATCTGCTACTTTTGAATAGCCAACGCTAAACTGTGAAATGACACGCTGTCCCAGTTTCAATGGGCTAGGCGCGAGGCAGGAGCGTGAGGAAGTGATAATGGTACAGATTATGCCCTCCGTGCAGGTCCTGGGGTTAATGAAACTTCTGATGAGAAACGTAATTTAGCTGCTTGTCTATTATCTCCACCGCCGATAGACTGTCCTCCTACCGCTCCCCAGGTTTTTCCATGGGGTTTAACGACTGGAGGAAATCAAGAGCAAGGGGAGAGAAAGGATGAAAGAAAAAAAAACAGTTGAAAAAGATGATGAGTTTTTAATCTCTTTAACATTTACATGTCCTACTTGGAATTGACACGGGCTCCTGTCGTTTCGGAACACTCTGACCCTGAACCAGCTTTCGCTCAAGGATCCTCAGACGGTATCAGAACCTGTTCACCGGTTGTTCCTGAGGGCCTGGCTAGCTATCTGAAGAGCACCTCAGCTCTCCGGGTTTGGACGAAGGTGTGACAGTGAATTATGAGTTGGCTGGTATGGTGGTTGGTTGTGAATGTCATACACTGGCGAGTACGGACCGCCTACGAGCTGACATAACACTTCTGCTACTGCTACTTACAGTTATGAATTTGAATTGAAAAGTAAAAGTTTCCACGCGGCAGAGACGATATGTAACGGGCATAATCGTCAGTTTGTTCTCCGCCTTCCACGATGCAGATTAGCTATGCTAGCTCTGGCACCAACCAGGTCAAATAAAACAAACAGTGACCCAATCAGAGCCTTTGAAACTAGCTCCTCGCCACTCGCCCTACACACTTCCACTCGGTTTGAGCATAGATATAAAAATAATAGAGGCAAAAGGAGGATAAATCTCGGTCGGGCTCTACTTGAAAGCACACAAGAGCCTCGACAAAGTGTGCCTCCATAACTGTCCAGTGGAAGTAAAATGAAAGAATAAGCCATAAAAGCTGTGCTCGACACACACTCCAACCGGTACAAAAATTAAGTGTCGATACTGTCATATTTATCTTTTAATCTAAAAACCAATTAGCACAGACAATGGAGGAATGCTTTTTTGACAGGCAGAAAAACCTTATAATACATCACACTGAACATGGCCCATGCAGTGCAAATGGAAAACAGGGTTATGTCTTTGTGTGGAATATGTGAATAAATGCTGATAAATGTCACATATATTAACTGGTGAGGACAACCAGAAGATGTCACCAGTAATATTATGTGACATTTAGCAGCCTATAAAGACTTTTAGCCCAACACCAGAGTAAGCCTTTAGCCAAAAGGAGACCTGCTGCTGATAAATGGCATGGGCGGTGTTGCTAGATTTTGCAAGAGAAACAAGCAACCAGGTCTACGTATGTAAACAATCCCAAAAGAAGCAACTATAGGCCAAGTTTTTTTTTTATCAACTATTTGAAAATATAGAAGATCTACAAGCTCACAACACGTCATGATGTGTGAGCTTGTAGATCTGCCATTTAAAACATATGGGGGGGGGGGGGGGGGGGGGAGTGAAATATTTTTAATAACTTTTAAAAACATTTTAACAACACAAATCTTGTATGGGGGCTCCCCAGCACAAAATATTTTCAGATGAGGAGAACTACACCTTTAGAAACAGAAAAAGTCCCACTAACGTGACTTTACAAAAAACAAGCCTGAAGTCACTTATAATAATCAGACATGGCAACACTGGGCATTGGAGCTGTCTTGAGTGAGATATAAACTTGAGCTAGCCTGCAAAAAAAATGTGAACATGTGAACCAATCTAAGGAAAAAGTGCGTGTGGCAAAAGCGCGCGCGCACACACACACACACACACACACACACACACACACGTTAATGAGACCCAGTGGTTTGTTGTGTGAAACTGCGGAGGTGTCGTTTTAATCACCGGAGTTAGTGTGGCGTGGCAGAAGTTGGCCTTTTTTAATTACTTTGCCAATTGTGCGCCGTCAAGGATGGGGGAGCCTTACCCCCGCACCCCTCTGGTGATGTCATCCTGTAGAAAGAACTTTCTCCCACGCCCGAGCTCCCCAGACACCGCTACCCACTCACATGCCCTTCACTTGACATTAGCAGGAGGACCCTCACACTCTCTAATAATCAATATCGGCGCCTTGTTTTAAAACAGGTTCTTAAAAGCAACACCATGTAACTTTCCTGTTCCACATCAGATTTCTGCTCAAATCTTTAACACTATAGAGCCTGTGCATGCAATATTAATGTCAAACTAGAAATATAGGTCACGTGTCTCACCTAGACACCGGACCTAGATGTCTCAATAGAAGAGCATATAAGAGCATAGAAGTATAGAAGAGCAAAATATTGTATACTCTACCGTACAGATTGTACTGGACGAAATTAAATTTGAATGATAAAAATAAGTTACATAGCCTGGTCACCCTAATTTGGGCATATCATCATTATACTGTAGGCTGAAAAAAACTCAATAAGTAAGTAATATTGTGTTTTTTTTGGGGGGGGGGGGGTTTCTTTAGTGAGGTCTCAGGAAGCCAACTAGTCTTCCAAACTGAAGGACGAAGAATATATGTCACCTTAAGTTCACCGCCACGGTGCCAAGATGGAGCCAAAATGGAGAGCCACTAATTGCAGCATCAATTCATTAACGTTCTGACGAAAAAATAATTAATCATTTGATTAACAGTTGGGTGATGGCAATGTATCATAATATGGCCGAGGCTAAATTGAAGTGCATTATTTAAGGAATGAAGACTAATTAAAAATCTGCAAGTCGAGAAGTTTGAGAGTAAAGTCCTCAGGTACTGTAGCCTTACAAAGAAACACCCACACACTGACTAAACATTGATAGAATGTAATCTATACGGCTGCACTCTGGACAATTCTTTCCTTCCTAATGTTTGCCTCTAATTAAGCAAGCTACTGATGAGAAATCCTGTTGAATTTCAATAGTAGTGTTAGTTCAGTGTTGTCCCATATATACTGACCCATTTGCAAAACTCTGTGTGGAAATAATTAGGGATTTAAAACAAGGTGACATTCAGGCCGTGAACCCCTAAAATAGTCCTATTTGAACTGGAGACCCCATACCCTGACAAGCACTTGGAATTGTAGACATTACTTTTAGTTTGACGCCACAGAAATAGCAACTCTACAAGCTCACAACGTCTCCCACGGCTATTTTCACAATGTTTCTTACAAAATATTGTCTAATTTGGTGTTAAAAAGTCTTAAAAACCATTAAATAATAACTTCATAAATGTGCAGATACCCTGTATAGTGTATACACTTATACTGTATGTTGTATGTTGTTTCTTGTTTGTTTACTGTTAAATGAAAAAACAATGTTGCACATTAACCGAATCATCTGGGGACCCCACAAAATCATTACTCAGTTTGGGAACCACTGAACTTAAGTAATGTACGAGGAACACATTGGCAAGTCAACAAAATCATCCATGAAGAAGTGGTAGGCTTGATGCAATCACATATTAAAGTTCATGTCCCAACGCATTCTCCCCTAAGACAACACGTCTCACAGAGTGAGAGTGTGTTGCCTGGCTACATGTCCCACACTATGGCTTAAATCCACAGAAGAATTATCTGTGTTCAACATTTTGTCAAAAACATCCATTTACAGTATATTTTTTGCTTTTGCTTTGCTCTATCTTTGCCCTCATTCAGTATTCCATATCCTATGAATTATGCATACAGTACGTTTGATCCTCTAGAATTTGGGTGATCTAAGAGTATGCATACCAAATGCACCGGTGATGAAAACAAGTCAGTCACTTCCTCACTGAGAGTTTCACTTGGAAACGGAGAAGCAGGAAGTGTAAAATCTAACATGTCCCCTGAATGTTATTTAATTCACCCGATATTCACCAGATATTACAAAACATGTAAACGGTTACCAGCGATCATATCGTTAATAGAAATGAGACGCAAATTAAGCTTGTTTTGATCCAAAACACAGCCTGGAAAAATAATCTGAGATATTAGGATTCTAAACAATCCATTCACATAGAGAGCTACCAACACCTCCATGTGTATTGCTCGACTGCATTAAAAACGGGGGAGGTTTTCCACCATGGCGTGAATTGCATTCAACTCCTGTGTGGTAGCAGCAAGTGTTTGCATTGGCACGCCTGTATGGGTAACTTTTGTGAGAGTTACAAATATATCCTCTCAAATCTCTGATTGACAAACATAGCAATTAGCAAGCGTTCCGCTGACTAATTTAATGCAAGAGAACCGAACACAAGCACTTTTATTGTCAATTACGGCTGCCTTCCCTGTCAACAATAATTCCATCCTACCTGGTGTGTGCTTGGTGTAATCAACTTTCCTTTGATTTAAGGAATAAATCATTTTCAATTATTCCTGTGATCTCATCTTTTGGACGCACGCTGCCTTGATCCATATGGAGAAACTTCCATAACTTTAATTAAATCCGTGCTACTTTTAAGTCAGAATAGCAGGGGGAAATCGAATCGAGCACAACAGACTTAGTTGCGCACTGGTGTTATTGCGTGCAGTAAATAGCAGATATACAAGCTCACAGCATGTAGCATTCGTGACACGCTGTGAGCTTGCAGATCTGCTATTTACTGTCTGCGCAGCAGTGCGCACGACAACGGCACGCCAACACTTCCGTGTCGCCGTGATGGGTTACATTCAGCAGCCAGCGAGTAGTGCATTCTGAGCAGCTGATGGATGTAAACATCATTTGAGTGGGGATGGATGCTTGGCAGTTTAGACTGGAGAGATCACTTGACTAGTACCAAGAATGGACTGGAGAGATCACTTGACTAGTACCAAGAATGGACTGGAGAAATCACTTGACTAGTACCAAGAATGGACTGGAGAGATCACTTGACTAGTACCAAGAATGGACTGGAGAAATCACTTGACTAGTACCAAGAATGGACTGGAGAGATCACTTGACTAGTACCAAGAATGCTGCATTTTGATGACTTCATGTCATTCACACCGTGGCCACATGGCTACATACAGTACACCCCCCACCCCCCTTATATATAGTTTTTGCCGATCCCCACTGATCTCATAAATGGCGCATATGAAGTCCTCAAGACAGAAATCCGTCCCCAGGATGGAGAACTTTAACCCTGCATAAGCCAGCAGACTTTTCACTTCTGTTTATTTCCTGTTTACTTCAATCGCACGACAACCTGAGTGATACAGACGTACAGCCTGATTTGCTGGGACCAGGTTACATACATGTACGTATACACAGGAACATTACCTTTAATCCTCCCAACACTAAAACATATCGTCATTACGTCACAATCGAAGACCAATTACACTCTGGCATTGGGTCCTTTAATCCACATATTTCTTACGTCATCATTGAGAGCTAGTTATACATACACACCATGTAATCTGGTCCCAGCAAATCAGGCACAATTTGCTATTTTAATTTACAAATTACATATACTGTATATGTACTGTATATAGCTCTCAATGATGACGTAAGACATATGGTCATGATCATGAATGTAATCTGGTCCCAGCAAATCAGGCACAATTTGCTGTTTTATTTGCATACGCATCAAAAGTGGCAGGTTGGCTGGGACGGTGCATACGGACCGGGCGAAAATATTACTTGCGCGCTCTGCTTGCGCAAGTAATAAAGAGAGAATATTATGACGTGAATGTAAATTTCCCTTCATTGTCAATGCGTTTACAAGACAAACTAAAGACAAATATTAAACCTGTGTATATGTATAGGAGGGGCTAGCTCCCCTCAAACTTATTTAGTTGAGGACAGCCCTAACAAAAACAAGCATCAGAATCAAAATCATAACTCACCAGCTGGTGCCGGAGGAGGTGGAGGAGCGGTTACAGGCTCAGGGACCACCGCAGGCTCCGAGGGCACCACCACAGTCTCTGGAGGGGCAACCTCAGGTTCTGGAGCAGCAATCTCAGGCTCTGGAGCAGCAACCTCAGGCTCTGGAGCAGCAATCTCAGGCTCTGGAGCAGCCACTGCAGGCTCTGGAGCAGCCACTGCAGGCTCTGGAGGAGCAACTTCAGGCTCTGGAGCAGCAACCTCAGGCTCAGGAGCAGCCACCGCAGGCTCTGGAGCAGCAACTGCAGGCTCTGGAGGGGCAACTTCAGGCTCTGGAGCAGCCACCGCAGGCTCCGGGGGGGCCACCGCAGGCTCCAGGACATCCACTAGCTCTGTGACAGGAGCTGCTGGTTCCACGGTGGGCTGAGGAGGTGCAGCTGGTTCACTAGGAGCAACACATTCAGCCAGGGGAGGCGCAGCGACTTGCTCAGCAGCAGCAGCAGCAACAGGAGCGGGCTGAGGAGGCAAAGCTTCCATTGGAGGCTGAGGGGGAGGAGGAGGAGAAAGAAGCTGGGCAAATGACTCAGCAGGGAGGGCGGAAACGGGTTCAATTACGAGGACAGGAAGTGGAGATGATACGGGTTCAATTATGGGAGGAGGAATAGATTCAGTTACAGGGGGAGGTTCAATTATGGGAGGAGGAATAGATTCAGTTACAGGGGGAGGTTCAATTATGGGAGGAGGAATAGATTCAACAGGGAGATGTTCAATTACCGTTGGTGGGACAGATTCAGATGCAGGGGTCGCTTCGATTACGGGGGCAGGAACAGATTCAGATGCAGGGGTCGCTTCGATTACGGGGGCAGGAACAGATTCAGGTGCAGGGGTTGCTTCGATTACGGGAGATGGCAGAGGTGGAGCAGGCAGAATTACAGTTTCCACCTCAACCGGAGCGGGAGCAGGGGCAGCCAAAGTTACCAGCTCAACAGCAGGAGGCGCTGCCTCATCAGACTCAAAAGCAGCAGCGATAGTTGTAGTCGGGGGCAGAGGAGATGAGATTACCATGTCTGTGGTGATGGTGGGTACTGGTACCTGTTCCATGGGTGGAGCAGGAGGAAGCAGAGGCACTATCTCTGTGGCAGGTGGGGCTGGTGGAGGAGGAGATGCTGGGAGTACAGGGGGCTCTACGGGAGGAGGCGGCAAAGAGGTGACCGGGTCAAAGGGAGCCACGGGCTGCAGGAGTGCAGAGGGACTGAGGGTGGCGATGGAGGGGGGTGGTGATGGGGCAGTGGGTACCACGGGGGGAGGAGGTGGTGGGGTGGAGGGCACCGCGGGGGGAGGAGGTGATGGAGGCGTGCGGAGGGGGAGGGGAGCAGGATACGGCTCCCTCATGCGGTTGATGACATTCTCAGAAAGCTGCAAAAAGAAGAGAAAGAGAATATTCAGTGATAGAATGATGAATAGTTAAGTTGCTGAAAGTTAACTTTCTGCAAACAACTCCATGTAAATAGTACAGTTAAGAGTATTAAACAGTAGTGCAACATGAACTGAAGCATTCAAAATAATGATGACTGTAAATGACACATCATCATGTGATAAATTACATGGCCACAGAATAGACTGACATACTGACCAATACTGATACCAGCATTATCGGCAACTTTTCAGATACTTGTTATCGGTTAACTATAATTATGAGTAATTATGCGTGCTTATAACAGACTGTAACGATAGTGTTATAAACATAGTCCAATGAATTTATACTTGAACACATGATAGACATGGGACGCATAGTAAGTGTTACCCATTTTTTTATTTAATGTTAAGACATTTTGTTTTAATCATTTAGTCCAGGCTGCCGTCGTGGTGGTCCGGGCACCCTAGGCTGCAATGCCAGCCTGACACTGACAGCTTGCCGCGGGTTTGAATCCCGATCCTGATGACCTTTGCTTTGTCACTCCTCATCTTTCTACCCATTTCCTAATAGTATTACTATTGTATGTCTTTAAATGTCTTGATGAATTGAATATGCAGGACCACAATGTAAACAAGCAAGTTATCCTTTATTGTATAGTACCTCTGTACCTTTTGCTAACTTTTAAAGCAATCAATAAATCAATCATAACCCCTGTAAGATGCACAAACACATCCCATGCATACAGACAAGCAGGTACCCAAATACCCAATAATTTGTTGTAGACATACTGCGGCGCGACAGCTTAACTAACAACACTGCAGAGCTCAAGAACCTGATGTTGTGGAGGGCAGCGATCTAATCTAATCCAGGAATCCCGAGTTGGTGTTGGGTAGACCTCACTCTCGCAGTAAATTAATTCGTTTGTATTATAATCGTACATTTAAACTAACAGGGTATTTATTATAAATTTACAGATATGTACAAATACAAATATTAGGGGTAATGGTAAACACACAGGACACAGCTCCGCTTGACTTGCAAACAGCCTTTCGCTGGTCTTTCAGATAGGGCCAAAGCAATAACAAACACCACTAGCGTTTGTTTATACCAGTAGATCCAACTTTACACGTTGAAAGTGACTGAGCCGAGATATGAGATTCCGTCACCTCCACATTTCAGCCAGAAAGTTATACTTTATGAACAAAAAGCAAAAGCTGCTGTTGTCAGACATCTTGTCCAGGGCATCGCCTCTGATGGATGGACATATACAGTAATAAATTACAGAGACTGTCCATCACCACCCCTGGGTGGAACAACATAGTATTAAGTAAAGCAATGTTCTGCAAACTTGCAATAGGGCTGCACAGGGCTGTGTCCGGGCTAGCTCAGTCACCCTTCGACCACAAGGTCATAGGTTCGATCCTGGGCACTGCCAATTTCGATGGTCCTTGAAATTAAAAAAATAACATCCGTGTGAAGTGAGGGGCGCTCTCGTCATCGTACATCATCCAATAAAAAAATTAATATACTTCTTCATAAATTAATTTGTCAACTTATGTTATTATCTTTTCACCATGATTTATGTAAGATGACAACATTAGGCTTTTCATGTCTGGGTAACTCTGAGGACGTCCTAGGGGTCACGGACGCCCATGGTGTGTATAGGATATTAAATGGTTGTGTTTACCTTCAGAAGACAAGTTAGATTGCAACTACACTGATTGCATGTCACAACAACAACAAAGATAAGCATGTCAGTTTCTCCTGGAAGCTTGACTTGTTCTTGTTCAGTCAAAACAATATTTAGATCACCTCTGGAATATATAGATGATGGAGGAATGTTTTAAGGCAGGGGTCTTCGACGGGGGGTGGGGGAGCAGTCATAGGTACTGACTGGATTATTTTACATCTACCACTTGAACCCTTGAATACCTGATTCGGGGAGTAACATTAACCTATAATAGCCGATCTACAAGCTTACAAACGCCTCTCAGATCTGCTCTCTGCTCGGCTAAGAGGTTTGGTGTAGAGGGAAAAGACCAAGTACAGAGCTGAGCCAAACATCAAGTTTACGGTAGCCCCGCAAGCAGAACCCGAATGTAGTAAAGTTTCTGACACTTTTATGACTTTACTGCATTGGGTCCTGCTTCACGTGGGGCTGTCGCCAGTTACGCACAAACAAATACAATGTAAACACGCCATGAGACGGACTTCTGCGCGCTTTTACCATGGTTATTCATGTATTGACTTACGAATGTGCGAACTATAAGTACCTTACATACCATACCGACACATCTCCTGTGTCGCGGAAGCCGTTAAGTATTTTTAATCCATGATTGATTAAAAATGTCGCTTCTTCCTACCTTGTTTATTGACACCTCATTGTACCGCCTATCTGGCTAGCTAGTGGTGCTACAGCTATGACGGAGCAGATCAAAGGCAGGGACATAGCCCGCAAAGCCAACCGCACATCGGGAGGCGGTACAATAAACGGTAAATAAACAAGAAGAAATCAAAGCGACATTTTTAATCAAACATGGATTAAAAATACTTAACGGCTTCCGCGACACAGGAGATTTTATCAGAGGTATGTAAGGTACTTATAGTTCGCACATCCGTAAACAAACACAATAAAAAGCGTCGTAATACCGCGCCGATCGACTAAACTATGAGTTTGTGTATATCCGCGTCCCAACAATCGCATTGAAAAATCTTAGCGTGACCAGGAACCCTACGGGTCAGCCCGGTTCGGTTCGGATTGGGCTGACCCAGGGGGTTCCGAGAGGGGCTAAGTTTACGGAGTATTGAGGTTTTAAGTGGTTAAATGTTTGAAACATTAACATGAATCCAACATATTAATAGAGAAGCTAATGTGTAAACAAACAAACAAAAACAGATGATAGTGCTGTCAAACAAGACCATGCCGATATCTGTGAAATCTATGAAAAAGTAAATCTGCAACTGCAACACAATGTTATACAATATTATGTGGTGGAGGCGGGGCTACCCTCTTCATATCATATTCTCTCTCTGTCTCAGCTAAGGGGTCCTTGGCCTGAAAAACGTTGAAGACCCCTGATTTAAGATTATGTCAGGTTCAGGATGTCAGGTTCAAGTTCAACTGTTCAACCAAACGTCAACAGCTACCATGCAGACTCACACACACCTTACATAACATTCATAAACAGTACATTCATGACATGTCTGCCCACTCAAAACAACCCGTGCGGCTGAAAACATCGAAACGTGCACACACAGTCCATATATAATCACCGTCGTTAATTTAACAATAACAAACAGATGTGTTGATATTAACTAACCCTGATGCCCTTCACCACTGTGACGTTCTCGTTCTCGTCAGACTCGAACGAGACGCGGCGCGTGCTGTTGTTCGCTCCCATGGTCTGCAGATCGGATCGGAGTTCTTCTGGAACCCGGTTCTGCTGCTCCACGTGCGTTTATTATTATTCTAGGGCAGCGTTATGTCTCTATAAAGCTGCTGCTTCAAGGAGCGGGATGGCGGGTGACACACTGTAGCAATAAGGTGCCGCTGGCTGGGGCCCAGCACTGACAGATATAAACACACACACACACACACATACACTATGCACCTCTGCAGTATGCACCGGCTACTTCCTTAGCATGTGACGTATGTGAAGGAAGCCAGCTCTCATTCGGCCACGCTTTGTGCATGGGGGATTTTCATTGGTTGCATTTTATTCGTGAGGTTCTTTGAATTATATACAATAATAATAATAATAATAATAATAATAATAATAATAATAATAATAATAATAATAATAATAATAATATAATTATTATTTATATTGCACCTTTCATATACATTGCAAAGTGCTTTGAGTTCAGACGTGTGAGTTCAGCACCCTGGCCAGCTCCGTTTCCTAGGCCAATCGTTCCCAGGCCCAGGGGGATCCCCAAATTATTTTGGGGAGTCCCCAGGTTATTAGCAACATTGTTTTATCACTCATATCAACAGTAAACATATACACATGTTTGTGTACCTTTTAAATGCGTCGTCTAAAATGAAAAATGAAATAATAACAAGATCAGTTGGCTATACGTCAAAAGTAACCAACAAACCATTTTCAAATGTTTCTGTCTATATAGGGGCGGCGGTGGCTCAGGGGTAGAGTGCCTGGATGGGAACCGCAAGGTTGCCAGTTCGAACCCGGGCTCCCCCAGAGTTACTGTCGAAGTGTCCTTGAGCAAGACACTGAACCCCTAATTGCTCCCGATGTGCTAGTTGGTGCCTTGCATGGTTTCCGCTGCCATCGGTGTATGAATGGGTGAATGTAATGCACAATCTATGTAAAGCGCCTTGGATAAAGGCGCTATATAAATGCACCATTTACCATTTACCATTTATAGCATTCGGGAACAAACCATAGCATTCGGAGATGTAGTTTGACCGACTCAAAGTAAATGTAATGCCTCAACTCCTACCACTTTCAAAGTGCTTAATTATAGTTCAAATACTATTTAAAATATTATTCTTTTGAGGGGTCATGGCCTGAAATGACCATTGATCTAAAACATAACACAATGACAATCCCAAACACCAACCCCACCCCCCTTCTCACACACACACACACACACACACACACACACACACACACACACACACACACACACACACACACACACACACACACGCACACGCACGCACACACGCACACACACACACACACACACACACAGTCACACACACACACACACACACACACACACACACACACACACACACGCACACACATTCACACACACACACACACACACACACACACACACACACACACACACACACAAGCGACCTGCACGTATCCGCCTGGGTGAAGGCAGACTGCTGGGCGAGAGCAGACACTTTGGCATGGTGGGTCAGATCAACATATGGAATTAATTCTGTACTGGCCATATATGGAGCGTGTCTTGAGTGTACATGGTTTGATGAGCTCCATATCTAATTTAACATTTGTGGAGTTGGTCACCTGACCAAAAGCGGTTAACAAAACTGGTCGACATGTTCTGTTGCCCCAACAGGGGCAGAAACGGGCAGAAACAAGGCCACAACCACGCTATTTACACACACTACAACTCGCTTACAATTCGCAAACCTGGCAACACTTCTCCGTGTTCTCATAGGCCCTCCAGGCCCGCCCCCACAGCTACTTTTCACTCTCACAATCGGCCATCTTGCTTTTTACTTCGATGCGCGAGTGGACATTTAATGCAAATACATTAATTATAGCTCCAGCAAGCAAACACAAACACCTCAACTCCATCTCATTGTGAATAAGAATTCCGAGGGGAAAAATAATTTTTGGAACGCCACTTTCACCCAGTATGAAGCTAAATGTGGAAGCCGTGTGTGTCACACCAACACTGGTGACCCAGAGAATCCTGTGCCGATTCTCAGGCATCTGGCCTGAGGCACTGCCTGCGAGTTGGCTCTGCGTGCGCTTTTTCCAACTCTCACTGATTTATCCAGCTCACACGTCAATCACAGTCAGCAGCTCTCAGCCTGCACACACACGCACGTCTGTCTTGCGCACACGCGCACACACACACACACATACACACACACACACACACACACAGACACACAGGAATAGCCATGCAGGCTAAGGCGAGTGGCAATTTAATGCAAATAAATTATTTATAGGTCCAGCAAGCAAATCATGATGGTCTGTAGGTCACAATCACATTCCGATTTGAGGGGTTGTGTTTTGTATGACATTTTGGCCAGTAGTTTTATATCTATCTCAGCTTTTGCCTGATAGCACACATGCTAACAGTGCTGACCACAACGTTAGCAGCATTTGATGACAGCTTGCCATAGCAACGTACAGTGTGCGCAGACCTAACGTGAGCTTCTGGGACAGAAACTTGCGTTTTCATGACAGCAGCAGCTGCTGCACCCTGTGATAGATACTGTGCTAAAGATGCTAAAGCAACACAAAACAACATCCACACGCAAAACAAACCAGGGACCAGGGTTGCCACATATCGTGGATGTGAGAGTGAAACAAGCAACCAGGTCTATAAAAATGTTAATAGGCCAGTTCAAAGTAGGTAAATCAGAAATGGTCCGGAAATTAGTCTTAAAATAATCAATTATAGTGTTGACTGTCACACTTTGTTGTCTAATGTTGTTTCAGAGCAGTGGAACTCAAACATTTCCATGTCAAGGACTACCAATAGATAAACAAGTCCAAAGTAGCTTATAATGATCAGACTTGGCAACACTGTCTCTAGGTTGAACGTTCGACTTTACAAGCTCACACATATGAAATATGTTTTTTTGAATCTTCAAACTGAGACATATTTGATGATAATACTGTTAGCACAGTCATCATACTCCAAGAGCATACAAATGGAACCAAATGGACCCTGATTTTCCCAGAGAGCAAATGGTATCAAATGGGGGTCTGTGGCCTAATGCATTTCAAACTGGGGCTTCTTGGTATTATATTCTCTGCATATCTTATCAACTTGGGGTGAATATTTCACCACAATACTTTACTGAATATTTCACAAGAATATAACACAAGAGTCAAATGTACGGTCAAATGTAATCACAATATAGGCTACAGATGTAAATATTTATGACACAGTAAAATGTCGAAAATTAGTGCTATCCCCCCCCCCCACACACACACACACACACGACAGGCAAGGCTGTTGTTTGCATCGTTAGCAGGCAGCAGCTACCTTGCCACTGCTCTCTGTGACTGTAGTTGTTTCACCATGTTTGCGTATTTATGAGAAATAAAAAACACTTTCTGTTATTATAATAATTTATAACCCATCCGTTACTACATGTGCAGGGCACACTACTGAGTTTAAAAACACAGCTGAAACATGAAGTGGAGTCTGTCAACTCGCAATTTCCTTCTTCCCATATTGTGCTGCAATGTAACTAGGATTCGCCGGCCGAAGGCCGGCGAAATTCTAGTATATATACATGTATATTCTTTCACAGTGAACGTTTTTAACTCAAATCTTTGCTTCTGGGGGCCCTGGTACAAAACATTTTGAGATGGGGTTCGGTGGCCGAATACATATTATTGTGGGAGTCCTTGACTTGAAAAGCTTGAGAACCACTGATTTTTCTGAAGAACTGATAGAAATTAGGAGACATTTGTAGAATCTGGTCTTATAGGTCTTAATGGTTTAACATAAGGTGCTATAAAGTAACAATGTAATCCAGGGGTGCCGTGGACGAAAACATTATTTACAAGGGGAGGCAAAATGTTTGAGAATCACTGCTGTACAGGACGGCAGTGGAAATAAGCCTTTGGCTTTTTTTGCGTCTATCCTTTTGATAATGGTGTGGCATGCAATTAACGTTGTTGCATAAGCAAGCATGTATGTTGCATTATCAATAAATATGTCAATGTCATGTACACATTTCAGGTATTTTTACTTTACTGGAGTACTTATTTGAAAACGTTAATTGTGCTAAAGCACTAGAATTTTATACATTTCAAAACATGGGGCCTTCTGCGAAATGATAGGTACTTTATGTATACATTTTGATGCCAATACAGTGTAACAGACTATTTCTACAATTATACTTTTACTTAAGTATAAAACTTAAAGGACCACTTCACCACTTTTCAACATATCTTCATATAATTGGTCCTCACTAATGTTTTTGATAAAATACCACCATTTATTTCTACTGTGTCTGTGTCTCATAGGAAGGCTGTGGGCAGTTTAAAAACTGCAATGCAAACTTGCAAAGCATAGCATAGTGACACGTTCGGTAGGATTTTGGCTTATTTGGGCACCATCTTTCTGGGCTAGGATGCTATTGGCTGCCAGTCTGTAGTTCGTAAGTTTTCTTGTCAGTGACGCTCATGGTGCTCAAATCCACAGAGGGGTGCCCTGGGCGCGGCCATTACTGAGGTGTAATCCATCCGTATAGGCCAGGTGTGGCTAATCAGTGCTGCTGTGCTTAATGGTACACCTCAGTAATGGCAGCACACTGGCAACCCTCTGTGGATTTGTCTATAGCAATCAGAATAACCCGAGTGAAACTCCTCCCTATATATGCACTGGCCCTATATCCTCTCTTCATAATGTAAATAGTATCCCAAGCGGCATACTTTACTACTTATTTCGATGGAAATAAGCGAATTAGCACAACAACCCAACCCCCAATGAGGGCTTATATTAGGGGAAATAGCCAATAATGCACTTTTGCACAAAATAACACCTGGACCTCTTTGGTGGGGATATGACAACTACAAATAAAGGTAAGAAAGCCTTCTAGCATGGAATTGTCCTTTAAGTTAACAACTCTAATTGACTCCAAAGCCACAGCTCACTTCACATTATGGTGTAGTGATTTTTTTTAATATCCAACGTATAAAACGTGGATAAATGGGTTTAACATTTTTGATACTGTATTAACACATTTAGCTGGGGACCCATCAAGGGATGTATACATGCAATGTATACATATAGGCTTTCAGGCTATTATCAATTTGCACTGATCGATCACAAGGATTAGCTCCATTAAGACTCCAGCTATAGCTTAATTCTGTATATCCCCCCCCTCTCTTGTCAGTCTGCCCAAACACAAAAATAATAACCTTGGTCCACCGTCCAGGGTTATTCGAGAGCCCAGGCAGCGAGGCCCAGTAGATTAGCTGGACCGATGGGATATTGGCTGCAGAAGAGCGGGTGGCGATAAGAACTTTTAAATTAGACTCTGCCCTGGGAAGCTGAGGCACCTTCAAAGGAAAAGAAAGTGTCTCCCGCATGACAGGGTGATTGTTTCTTTTTTTCTTTTTGGATGGGGGACACAAAGAGATCGCCCACAATGTTATCTGCTCGGTCCACCGGCACATCAATCAGGGCGGAAGCTGCTGGGAATCGACTCCTTCCTCCCCAGAATCAATGGGCCTCTCCTATATTCTCTCTAGTACAGCAGAGATTGTCAGAGATACTGCGAGGTTCCACCAAATCCAGAAGCACTACAGTATATGTATCTAAATGGGGGGAGACCATTAAGTTGCTGACACACACTGTCTCTCTTCTTCTTTCTGTTCAAGCATCCTTTTTATCAGCCTCGGGGAATCAGATTCTGAGAAGTGTTATATGCATGCAGTGAACAGTAGCTGAGATTATCTCTCGTTCTTTTCATGTCACTGCCTCTTACAAGAAATGTGTAACTGTAGACTATATTAATATAGAGCCTATCATCATCATCACTGTGGGGTCTATACATACAGTATACGGCCTGCATGTGCGTGTGTGCGTGTGTGTGTGTGTGTGTGTGTGTGTGTGTGTGTGTGTGTGTGTGTGTGTGTGTGTGTGTGTGTGTGTGTGTGTGTGTGTGTGTGTGTGTGTGTGTGTGTGTGTGTGTGTGTGTGTGTGTGTGTGTGTGTGTAGGTGCATGGGCTTATGTGCTGTAAAATATGACCCCCCATGAGTCAAAAAACACTTTGAAACAGACACTCATGGTTTGAGCTCACGGGGGGTAACTACTTGTCAGTGGGGAGTGTTGGCTGGGAGGAGTAGGACTAAGGCCCTATACGTCCCAAGGATGAATGCAAAATTTATATCAACATCTTAAAACCCAAATGTTGAATTGTGGGTTTGAGCTCACATGCCCTTTTGATGTAAATCAAAAGGGCGGGGGGGGGGGGGTAACTACCTGTCAGTGGGGAGTGTTGGCTGGGAGGAAGAGTAGGACTATGGCCCTATATACGTCCTCTCTGGGAGAGTTGTCCATACGAATCGTCTATGATACGAATGCACTTGGCTTTCTTAAGCACCTGTCTTTGGAATACTTGATCCAGGCTACTGAAATGTACTCCGGCTATCTTTGATGCAGTTCTCACAATCCTACTGAGGTGTTTTTTGTCCTTTATGTTCAGGTTTCCATACCAACAAATTATGGAGAAGGAGATAAGTTAGATAACTGACTCAATGAAAGCACTGTAGAACAGTTTCATCATAGTTGCACTGGAAAGTGTATTTGGATGGCTGGTGCAAGGAGAAGTCACCACGCTAAATATCATAACTGAAGTTGTGGACATTGAAGTGATGCACATCAGCGTCGGAGAGGAACAGGCACTCACAGGAATCTCTTGGAATCCACATGAAAGAAATGCATTGTGAGAAGGAAGACATGGCAGTGTATCCCAAGCCGTGCATATCTACGGCTTCCCAAGCCGTGCGTGCCTTTTCCCACTATAGGCTGAGGAAGAAATGCCACTTGACAGTTTTCAAATCAGTCTCATGGTGGCGCTACAACAGGCCAAGTTGCGTCTCTCTCTCTCTCACACACACACACACACACACACACACACACACACACACACACACACACACACACACACACACACACACACACACACACACACAAACACACACACACACACACACACACACACACACACACACACACACACACACACACACACACACACACACACACACACACACACACACACACACACACACACACACACACACACACACACACACACACACACACACACACACACACACACACACACACACACACACACACACACACACACACACACACACACACACACACACACACACACACACATTGGGGCAGCGGTGGCCGAACGGTTTGCGGAGTGGTCTTGATATCGGAAGGTCGCGAGTTCGTTTCCCCGGACCAGCACATTAAAATTACCACCACTGAAGTACCCTTGGACAAGGCATTGAACCCCTACCATGAAATGTTCTACAGGGCCTGGCTGTAAACAAGTTCTTGAGCTTAGTCCAGTTACCCTGCAGGTTAAACAGACCTTTCACACACACACACACACACACACAGACGGAACGCAAAACATACTCTAGTCTCCCCATGCCTTCGGCCTGGAGACTAACGAGAGGAGAGGGGATAAAACAGAGGCATGGATTATCCCAGCGGTTCTCAACCTTTTCAGGCCTTGACCCACCAAAATATTAATATTTCATCATGGGGACCCCTCCACACTGACAACTTAAGCACTTGGAATTGTAATTGAGGAATTCAATTTAGTTTGACTCCTTGACTCGGTTCCACAGATGAATATTGTGTAACAGTGAACAGTTTTTGGATTGAGTTGTACTTGAAATGTACTGTAATTCTGAAAACTGTTAATCAATAAATCAATCAATCAATAAAGCAATCAATCAATCAATCAATCAATCAATCAATCAATCAATCAATCAATCAATCAATCAATCAAAAACCATAATCCCCTCCACCCCCCGTGAAGACTACAACTCCCACAAGTCCTTGCTCTAGCCTCGCGCTCTCCTCTTCCTGTTTAGGTTTTGTCAGCTACAGCTAGCTTGTAAAGATGGCAGCTGACACAGGCAGGTACAGGAGTGCAGTGAGCAAAAGCAAAGACCCGTCCGGTCTGCTTATATCTGTCATAAGGTAAAAACTGTCATTATATCACTATTACGGTAATATCCTTCATACACTAGAACACTGCTGTTTCCCGCGTCTCGTCTCTACTCCACAGATATCATGATACAGCATAGCCTTCTAGCTTGCATGCTAAAAACAACATCCTTCCTGTGTTTGTTGTCGTTTTTTTTTATTAGTAAACAACTGCTTTATTTTGACTGTCTTTGTCGTCCAGGGTTTTGTGCAGTTTATATAATATTAACAGTATGAATGATACGAAACGGGTATATTTTTGGAAGAAAGGAGACCCTGTGTGAGATATCGGTTATGAATTAAGAACAGCTGTCATTGGATACAGGATAGGGAGACAGGACATACGCGCGAGGGAACCAATGTAACATTGGCTATTTTGTCCAGAATGTAAAGAAAAACATATTTGGATTTAATGACGTGAACATGCACGGCACATAATTATCAGACTATTTCCTTCAACTTGTTTATGCCTCAACATGACGTACTGCACGTTTTGTAGCAATTGTAGTAATATTAGACATATTGTCGAATGTTTAAGCATGTATACTTTACTTAAAAACATTTTCCATTTTCTTTTTAAACATTTTGTACAAAATCGCCAATTTTACATGGAGCTGCCAAGATGTCCCTATAGTGCCTACTATCCTCCGGCCGTTACTGTCATTTCATTAATCATGGTTAAGATTATGCTATTGTATGTATTAGCCCTGACTGACCTTTAATGGCTTTTAATACCTTTTTAATACCAATTTGGCCAAATGGTCAACTATTATGTAAGAGAGGCAAAGGCACACAACACCTCACAGTGCTATTAACAATTTAATTGTGTTTTTTAGCATTGAACATTATTGGAACGTCTGTATTTCTTTTTGCCTTTTAGGCTTCGTAGTTCGTAATCACATACTGACTGACACATTTAATTTTCTTGATTTTTTTTTGAAAATGTGTGGACATTTTTCAACATGGAAACAATTGACGATTACCGGTATGCAAAAATAATTGCGATTCTCTCAAATGATTGCGATTAGGCCATTATGTAACTGACAGGCCTACTACTGAACTGTAATAACTAGTGGTGGAAAGTTTATTTACTTAAGTACTGTACTTAAGTAAAATGTAGAGGTATTTGTAATTTTGTACCTTACTTTGCGATGCATTGTGAGCTTTTAGATCTGCTATTTTCTAGAGGTTATTATACATTTGTAAACTAGAAATGGGACATTCTGCACAATGAGTACTTTTAGTACTTTAAGTACGTTTTAATGCCAATACGTTTCTACTTTTACTCAAGTACATTTTGAATTCCGGACTTTCACTTTTAATGGAGTAGTTCTATATTGCAGTGTTTACACTTTTACTTGAGTAAAACATTGAGTGCCTTTATCCACCGCTGCCCTGGTGGTTGCGCTCCCTCCCTCCCTCCCTCCCTCCCTCCCCTTGCAGGACGCTGTCCAGCAATGCGGGTGTCCAGGACCGGGAGACGGAGAAGAGCCGCCTGGAGGAGGCCTTTGAGAAGTGTGACAGGGACCTGGACACACAGATCGTCCAGCACTACGCCGAGCTCACCACCGCCATCAAGACCTACCAGAGCATCACGGAGAGGATCACCAGCTCCCGCAACAAGATCAAACAGGTACCGCGGGATTGGTGACGACGTCAATATTGTAATTAACACATTGTCTATATATATACGTATAAATATGTTTTATATCGCTTTAGTTTATTTGGATCTGAAACGACAGCGCTAAAATCCATCCTTTAGCCCTGAGTCGGTTGCTAGGCAACGCCTTGCTCACACCCACACGCACGGAACGTGCTCGACTACTGTTCTAATTAGGATCTTCTCTGGCTCTTTTCTCAAACTACGTCGCTGTTCATTGTGCTGATCAGACATCCGGGTTCGGATCTGATTTCAGATTTTTCATCGCATTGCGGTTGAAATATAATCGAGAAAGATAGCTATAGCGTGAGCTAACATTAGCCTTTTCATACCATGGAGGTCTGCGAGCGGGGAAAACGGAAGTACTTGAGTTGTAAATCTCCCCAATTCCGGCCCGCGCAAGCTATTTGCCACTTGTGGCCACATGGCAGCAGTCTAAGGTTGCATTCACACCTCTACTTCGGTAGACTCTGGGTGGAGAAGTTGCATCATTCTTGCATATTTTATTCACAAGTTCACACTGGCTGTGTCAAGCGCAGCAGGGAACTTTATCAATGTGTTAATCTACACAGTGAAATCTATGGTGTTAAAAAAAAATACTCTTGAGTAATAGTTAGGACGTACAAAGTGCAAAACTATCTGAAGTTAATTACAATATGTACTCCCATTGATGATGATCCGATCATCATATAACATTATTATGCACGTGCCATTTTAGCTATACAGTTTTATAGATCATGCTGAGCAAAGGTGTTTAATTTTGAAGTTTTTATATTTAAACAAGATGAAGAAAGTCTCAACTCGGATCCCCGCACACAATGACAGCCCTCTTCCTGGCTTAAGCAATTGATTAATGTGCAGCTCGTCTCACCATATTTCGATGAGGGCTTCGGTCTCCTTATTTGACCACATCTATCCACGGTAACGGACCTAACGGGACATCTTTGCGCTACGTCAAATATGCCGTCTCCAACTGTGTTTACTGAGTCCTCATTCATCCACCACATTGTTTGCTCCGTTTTTTTTATGCGGATTGCATTCACTTCACACCTGCAGTGAATCGAAGTCAGGTGCGCTTGGAAGCGAAACGAAAGTGCGAAACCCCCATTTTTATTTTGGCGAACTAGAATGCGATTGTTTGATCCGCATCAGAGTTCGAATGAGTGTGAACAATAATGGAATTTGTATTTATTCATTGCAGTGGTTCTCAAACCTTTTTAATTTCAAGTGGCGCCATAACTCTGAGTAACGGTGCAAGGGTTCATTTGGAACCCCCTCAAGGAACCCTGAGAGTCCCTGGTCCCCATTTGAGAACCACTGTCTTAGATCTTTTTTACACGCTGCCATCGGATAGGTACTCAGTATTGACAGAAACGAAAGTTTCCGGAATCGGTATTGGGAAGGAATAAATGGTATCGGACGGTACATCTCAAGTCGGAATGATTTGAATGCCACTCACAGCCTTTGCTTGCTTTAAGTGTGACTAATCACCCTGATTGTCAACCGCGTTGAAGAAGCCTAGTGTCGGAACGCGTCGGTCAGCTCTGGCTTGCTCAATAAATACATAATTTATCAGTTTTTTTTATCAGATGTCTGATTCATTGTAATCATTAGGGACACTGTATGGCAGTTTAAAATCCTAGCGCAACCTCTGGTCCAAAATAAATCCATTGAAGAGCCCAGTCAATCCCCTGTGCTTCCAATGGGGATGGATTTGAATTCATCTCATTTCCATGCAAGACGGCTCTGTCAGGTTGAGGTTACCTCAGATGAAGGCAATCACATTTACTCAAAAATCAAGAGGGACATTTTTCTTAGAACTACTCTACACAACACGGACGCTTTAACACAAGGACTGTGAATGCATATTTATAGCGAAGGCAGTCTGATTGTCCCAGGGAGTTTATCATCAAGGACATTAGAGACCTAAAGCGGAATAATAGTGGAGCTTCCACTGATTTCTCCGGAGCGTGTCTGTCTGTCTGAAAGAGCTTTTGGGAGAAGCTGTCAAACGATTTCATATCAGCCTTCTGCCAGCCTCCTCCACTCTGACAGCTTTCTCTGTATGTGTATTAACTTTAGCTGAAATCATAGTGTGTTAACATGCAGCCATATAATATATAGTGTTCTTCTGGGACATTCCCCATTCCTTATCTTATCTGTGTAACTTACGTTTCAGTTAGATGTGCCGATACCATATTTTGCTTCCTGAATCAGATAACATATAACTTGCGTATTCGTCGATGCAGAGTACCGAATCCAATACGATACCAGTATGTTGTTTAAATCGAATCTAGGATAGTGGGTCCCAAAGTGGGATACAGGGACTCTGGGTTCCTTGAGTGTGTTACAAATGGACCATTACAGGTCTGTAACTCTGAGAGTTTACAAATGGAACCAAATAGACCCTTACGGGTCCACGCATGCACACACACACACACACACACACACACACACACACACACACACACACACACACACACACACACACACACACACACACACACACAGTATGTTACCAGTAAGACGCCTTAAGGCGACGGGCGACTGCAGGGCTGACACACTGTACTGTGTGTGTGTGTGTGTGTGTGTGTGTGTGTGTGTGTGTGTGTGTGCGCGCGGCGTCGTTACAGTGTCAGCATAGTAAGTGTGCGACCTTCGGTTCGCAATAATATTAAAGGGACATTTCACCGCTGAAAAAAACTGCAGTCACTCAATGTTAATAGTATTTGTAGTAGATAACTGTAGCACAATTTGAACTCTCTTTGACTAGGGTTTGACTGGATTGCTGAATTCCTACAATGCCCATAATGCTTTGGTGCATTTCCTCTCCTTGTGGAGACGTAAGAGGGGGAAAAAAACCCCAAGAAAGTGTTTCTTGTGTCCTAAACATCATTAAAATAGCTCTGGATGCAAAGGGGGTGAAGTGGTCCTTTTTTTAAATAGTTGTTTTGTTCACTCTCCATATTGTGTCTTGGCCCTCCTCAGGTGAAGGAGAACCTGCTGTCCTGTAAGATGCTGCTGCACTGCAAGAGGGACGAGCTGAGGAAGCTGTGGATCGAAGGCATCGAGCACAAACACGTCCTGCAGCTGCTGGACGAGATCGAGAGCATCAAGCAGGTTCCTCAGAGGCTGGAGGAGTCCATGGCCAGCAAGCACTACCTCCACGCCACCGACATGCTGGTACGTACGTGGCTCTTTAACCAAGCCCATTTAGGTGTAAACAATGTCTTCTAAATCCTGACAGTTTTCTGTCAAGGACCCCGAAAATGATGTTGAAATTGGCCACCGACGTCCATCTGAACATACAGTATGTTATTCCAGGAACCTCTCGGAAGCAAAGATTTGAGTTCAAAACGTTCGCTCTGAAAGAATATACATTCAAAGATTTGCGCCACATTTTCAAGATAAAAAAAAAAAGCAGATCTACAAGCTCATAGCACGGCACTTGGTGCCGCACTATGAGCTTGTAGATCTGCTATTTTTCACACTGTCCAATTATGAATAAACAACTGTTTTTAGGAGAGAAAAAATTCAAAGGCTAATAACATTAAGCTAAGACTAAAACGCAGAAAGGGAGACTTGATTTGAGTTAGCAGTTGGGAGGGAAAGCGAGTCCGACATACTAACAGTCCGACAGTCATGCTGAGTCCGACACCCTAACCTAACCCTAACCGCACGCGGACACCACGGGTGATTTTTAACCCGCCGCGGGTTAGTTTTTGGCTTTGCAACTTGGGGGACCAGGATGTCCAGGGCTGAGGGAGTGGGAGGGGGGGGGGGGGGGGGGGTGTGTTACTGTGTTGGAGGAGTTCAGAGAGCTAGAGGGGACACTGGTTGTTGAGTTCTTTGTATGTGGTCATCAGTATTTTGAAATCTATTCTGTGTTTTACTGGGAGCCAGTGAAGGTCGTGGAGGACTGGGGTGATGTGTTCTCTGGATCAGGTTCTGGAGAGGAGGCGGCCAGTGAGTTTTGCACATATTGAAGTTTCTTGTTCAACTCGGGTGGCTTGTTGTCTAAAACGTTTTAATTTCAAAGACTTCTAACCTGACCTGTTGCGATTTTTTTAAATTGTGCTCGTAAAAACATGGATGTTCTGTATGATCACCTCAATCTGAACATCAATTCCAATAGAAATGCTGCTTTAGACTGTAGCTAATGATAGACTGCATGATGGAAAATGATCGATGACATCACCAGCGCGGAAGGAAAGGAAATCATTTTACTCGCCCAATGTCGGCATAGTTTGAAAAGATTAGAGACCCTCTGGAATTGACATACAGTGCTACAATAAAACAAACTAGTTTTCTATTGGAAAGATTAGATGCAAGGTAACTTCTCTGATTGTAAACTGAAACTATTGTTCTATTGTGAGGAGGATATGTGACAATCTGCCATTAACCCTCTGCGTGTTGAAAGGTTGCTCCCAAAAGGAGCTAGAAACTCTACCAGCTAATGTTGTGTAATGACTCTTTTTTACACATAAACAATGGGCAAAGATGCCCTTTAATCTGGGGGCGTGCCTATACACTTCACTAGGTCATTAACAGATCGCTTGAATGATCACAGGCATGGATAGTTTACTTTGTATAGCACATTTCATACACTCCTCTACTCTACTCTACTCTACTCTACTCTCGCACACACACACACACACACACACACACACACACACACACACACACACACACACACACACACACACACACACACACACATACACACATACACACACCTATGGTTTACCCCTCGGTGAAGTCCAGTGTCCTCCAGAGGAATTTGATAAGCTGTCATACGCTCTCTTCTCTTCTCTCTCCTCTCCTCTCCTCTCCTCTCCTCTCCTCTCCTCTCCTCTCCTCTCCTCTCCTCTCCTCTCCTCTCCTCTCCTCTCCTCTCCTCTCCTCTCCTCTCCTCTCTAGTTAAATCACCAGAGGCTTCATATTGTTGATTAGCCTGACAGGCTGGGCCCCCTAACGACATTAAGCAGCCATCCTCCGTCATCCCAGCACTAATGACACACACACTGTCACACACACACACACACACACACACACACACACACACACACACACACACACACACACACACACACACACACACACACACACACACACACCTCTCTGAAAATACAGTATTATCTCAGCCCTGCACATTAGCATGATATAAGTATTTGGTCTTGTACATAAAATGATGTTATTTTCTCGCACACGCACACAGTCACACACACACACACACACACACACACACACACGCAGTCAGGCATGCAGAGTAATGCTATTAAGTCGACTGGGGGATGATCGAGGCGCTGAATTATCACATCTCTCACTAATGTGGTTCTCATCTGCATCAACACACACTTGACCCCCTGACCCCAACCCCCCCCTCCCACCCCAACCCCCCCCCCCCTCCCCTCCTGGTGTTCCCCCCATGACACACACCCACCCAGGTCTCTATCATCCAACCATTAGTACCCTTCTGATTAATAACACACACACACGCACACGCGCATGCGCGCACACACACTCATTTCCTCTTGCGAAGATTTATTAAATACTAACATGCCACAACCAGCGCTGCTAATGAAAACAGAGAGGAGGTGGAGGGGGAGGGAGAGAGAGCTTGAGATAGAGAGAGACATGGAGAGAGTGGCGGAGAGGTAGGTAGAGAGAGAGAGAGAGAGAGACAAGGATATAAGGGGGAGTGACTCATGATCATAAAGTCTGCAGGTTGCAGGGGAGAGGAAACCTCTCCATTCACTCATTTGAATGTACTTTCACAGTTCTGTTGACAGCCCTGTTCCAGGTGTGTGTGTGTGTGTGTGTGTGTGTGTGTGTGGGGGGGGGGGGGGTGTGTGGTCGTGTAACAAATTCATTTTCATAAAATTGTAACCGGAAGTAGATGTTTACCAGGCCACCAGCCTGAGGCCTGTACTCGGCAAATGACATCACTAGTAGTCAGTAATTGAAATGGCACCTAATGGGAAATAATACGACTTGTACTCAGCGACAAAACCTTACGTAAACCACACTGAGCTGACTATTCAATTACCACTAGGGCTGCAACAGTTAATGGAACGAATAGCTTTAGCCCATTATAATTCATTTTTTAACACAATTATAGCTTCTATAGTGTTTCTTCAGAAACACTGAAAATAACAGATCTACAAGCTCACAACGCGTTGCAAAACATCGTCTTGTGATCAATTTGGATAGAAAGAAGACACCCCCCCCCCCCCCCCACCAAAAAAAAAACCCCCAAACAAAACCGATGGAGGCACAATTCTAAAATAAAATATTTGGGATCAATATTCGTAGGAAAATGAGCCTATATGTTATTTAGTCTGGGGTCGTCCTAAGCATGTTGCACCATGGAAATGGCCTGTACTGTACAAGCTATTTTTCCTATTTTAAGATTAGAGCATTTGAAGTGGTCATGCTCTAATCTTAAAAAAACTATTCATATTTTATATGGAAGGTGCTTCTGAGCATTATTATGCTCAGAAGCACCTTCCATATAAAATCTGAATAGTTTTTTAATATATTATACTGCATAAAAGCAAAGGTTAAAGCCTCAATCTGTGCTTTCTTCAACGGGTTGTCCAGTACTGTATTCAGAACATCAGGAACAATTCATTTTTCACTCCTCCGCGTCATCAGTGCCCATACCCGAGGCGGGGTTGGCGAAAGGGCCTGTGTGGAGTTTGCATGTTCTCCCCGTGTCCCCTAGGGTAGATACCCTCACAAAAACATGCAGTAATCCTGGTCTCTAAAACTACCTCCCCCTGGCCAGCCGGGGCGCCTGATGGAGGGGAAAGGAACTGGTCCGAATAACGTGTCCCTTCCACGCGCTACGTCCGGCCGGGGAAACTCCCCCCTGTCAGGTGAAAAGAAGCAGCTTGGACTCCTCATGCATAGAAGGAGGCATGAGGTCAGTCCGCTGCCCCCCCAGGTTGGCAGAGGAAGTGTAGCGCCCAGGATTACATTAGATAATTGGCACTGGGTGAAAAGAAAAACTGGGTTACAAAATTGTGGGATAAAATGTATTTGTGTGTGTCCTGTATGCAGGTGTCTGCGGTGGAGTCCCTAGAGGGTCCCCTGCTGCAGGTGGAGGGTCTGGGAGACCTGCGCCTGGAGCTCCACAGCAAGAAGCTCAACATCCACATGGTCCTCATCGACGAGCTCCACAGGCACCTCTACATCAAGTCCACCAGGAACCTGGGTCTGAAGAACAAGGACAAGAACGCTGCTGCTCGGCTCCCTGGGTAAGAACCAACCTGGGTATAGAACCTGGGTCTCAAGAACAAGGACAAGAACGCTGCTGCTCGGCTCCCTGGGTAAGAACCAACCTGGGTATAGAACCTGGGTCTCAAGAACAAGGACAAGAACGCTGCTGCTCGGCTCCCTGGGTAAGAAGTTAAGAACCAACCTGGGTATAGATGGAGGGTATGCGTGTGACATCATCATCATACCTGGAAGTTATGCGGGAACGCCTACTGAGTGGCAAACATCTACTTTCTGGCCTTGACAGCCCCTACATCCACACAGAAAAGTCCTATTTAATTGCATTAAATGACTTTAAACCACATTAAATTAACTTTGTCACTCACTTTGCCACTCGATTTGCCACTCACTTTATGCATGCGCATACCCTCTATTGTATAGAAAGATAGATCATCCCAATTGGAGCCACTAGCGGCGAAATTGGACACAAATACTACAAATTATTAAGAAAATATGTATTAGGCTTTTTGCGTCAATGTGTGGCTTCATAATTCAGCTAATCGAGAAATAGTCGAAGAAATAATATCTGAGAATATAATATTGTATAATGTTGTCAGCCCCATAAACTTCAGTATTTAGTTAGTATGCAGTGAGGCGTGTGGCCAGACAACCTCATGGCAAAATGTTCTCCTCCGACCAACACGACCAATTCTACTGTGCAGCATTAAGACCCTAGCGTGCGCATGTGTGTGTGGGGGTGGTGTTGCCTTCCAATGAGCCATTTACTGAGACTCTGGCCCGGGAGGAGGAGGGTGGGTGGAGGTACTGTACGGGTGGTGTTCCTTCCAGACGCCACCTTTTGACACAGTGTTGTGGCTGCTGCTAAGTGAGAGCGGCGTATGGAGAGGCTGCTGTGTTGTTAGAACACGCCCCGACACAGACACGCTGGGTACCTGCCACTCTCTGACCCCGGGTAATAAATCACCACACCTCACCGTAATTACTGCACCACACACACACACACACACACACACACGTGTATACAAGCACTTAAACACACGCACGCACGCGCGACTGAATAGTGTAAACGCACACGGGTCTACACACATATGTACTCTCAAACGAGTGCACAAGGGCGACAGCACAGCGGCACGGTGACCTGTGTCAGGTTGATGTGTCTCACCGCGGCAGGATTGACTTGTCACTGGTTGATAGCGGAAGGTGGCTAGAATACAAGAACGTTCGCCCCAAAACACCTTGGAATGGTCGCCGCCAGGTGTTCCTAAACGTAACCTCAGTAAAACTATGCCTAAACCTAGCCTTATTCCTAAACGGAACCTCAGTAAAACTATGCCTAAACCTATCCTTATTCCTAAACGTAACTTCAGTAAAACTATGCCTAAACCTAGCCTTATTCCTAAACGTAACCTCAGTAAAACTATGCCTGAACCTAGCCTTATTCCTAAACATAACCTCAGTAAAACTATGCCTAAATCTAACCTTATTCCTAACCTTAACCTCAGTAAAACTATTCCTAAACCTAACCTTATTCCTAAACATAACCTCAGTAAAACTATGCCTAAACCTAATCTTATTCCTAACGTTAAAACCAAAAAACGACTTAATTTAATATAGTTAAAGTAAGAGTAAGAGAGTTTTCGAATGAGAATCAGACTAATCAATTTAGTTAAAATATCAGTTAGAATTTTGTTTGGCATCGAGTTGTTTGTATCTAAAAAGCTTTTAATTGTTTGTTTGATTAATACATTATGTAAATAAAATAATAATAACCGATCAAATTATTGCTAAGAACATTACGTGTAATAAAGTCATAATACTGTTAATTTAGCTGTCTTGTGTCAGAGCAGGTAAACACACGGAGAGAAACAATCCAAAACAATTTGATGAGCTCTAATTGTTTTCATTTAGGCCTACAGAAAATAATTGGATGGTTGCAATTAGTAACCCTTGGTGATGCTACATGTATTTATATAACTACTTCTCATTCCAAAGGCAGTCAGCCCAAACCTTTCCAACAGGTTGTTCATCACTCCATTAAGTGTTGCTCGCCTTATAATGGGCCTCCCCCGCATATTAAAATATCCTTTTAGCACCACAACCAAATGGAGTGTTCCACTTTAAGCATTCAAAGCACAAAGCACAGTTGTATCTGAAAAGCTGCCCGATACTGCCCATAATGCTGGTATCAGTATCGGTCAATATGTCAGCACTGATTGAACGACACTCACTGTGTCATTCTGATACCATGTCTTTTATCACATGATGACATGTCATTTACATTCATCAATATTATTATTTATTTTTTTATGCTTTTAAAATAAAAATGTAATGCAGTTGATGTTGCACTACTGTTTAATACTCTCACTGTACTATTTACATTATTATTTTTTACTAACTTGTAGCTGCACTTTAACAATTATTAATGGCACGCACGCACACGTGCACAAAGAGAATAAACGAAATGGGGCACTACAGCAGTGTTACACCAGTGTCAAAACTTCAAACTGCTATAAAACTCAGTGACCATTGCTCTGACCAGCACAGCATATAGGGCTGGATTTGAAAGTCTGAATATTATGAAAATAGGCTTTTCTCACAGTGTTTATTCTTTCTTAGGTCATATTTGAGAATTTTAGTATCTTTTATAATTGATTGCTTTTGATGCAGTAATGGTCTTTTTAAATAGTTTTTTTCCTCCCACTTGGTTCTTATAATGGAAATTTGCAGATGCTCTGTATACGCTTACACTTACTGTCAGAAAGCAATGTTGCGCATTAACCCATTTTGGGTGTTAGCATTATGTTATGCTTTAGCTATTGAAAAATAGCAGATCTACAAGCTCGAGTGGCGTGCTGTGAGCTTGTAGATCTGCTATTTTTGAAAAATCGAAGAACGACTGACATAGAAACATAGCTTTTTCAGAATACTGTGGGGATGTAGAAGACATTTTTTTAATCTGATCTCAGGTCAAAATGGGCTAAGGAAATCATCTGGGGTCCTTCCCCAAAATCATGTGTGGACCCCACTGAGTGTCCTGACCCACAGGTTGAGAACCATTGTCTTGGAGAAGCTGTAGAAATGTCAAGCTGTAAAGGACCACTCCCCCCTTTTCCACTGTCTCTGCAGCTCCGCGGTGAAAGACGCGTCGCCCATGCCCACGATGGACGTCACCTCCATGTCCACCCCTCGCAAGCTCCTGGACTCTTCTGCGCAGTTCAGCACCCCCGGAAGCGGCAGTGGTACGTTCCCGTTCTCACACGCAGGCTATAGAGCCTGGCCAATACTTCAGTTTTATATCAGCCATTCATTTGGGTTTTAAAACGACATCGGCTATAGTGTGGGGGCGGCTCCTTTCACACGGTTTCACAAATCGCACATTAGGACTTGGTCATACAAACATTCTCTGTCGTGAGATATATTTATTTTAATCCATGAATATCAGCAACAGACGGGGGCACGGTGGCATAGTCTGTAGCGCGGCGGCATAGTCGGTCGCCTCATGGCTAGAAGGCCCTGGGTTCGATTCCCGCTGGGGGCGTGTTCTCTCGTCCACGTCATCAGTGCCCATACCCTAGGTGGGGTTGGCGAAAGGGCCTTTCAGTGCAAGGAATTTTTTTTTTTATAACTTTATTTATAAGATTTTCAATTTTTGTAGACAAACAACCCCACATATACCCCACCCTCCCCGGTTCCATCACAAAGCAAGACAACAACAACACACACAAAAAAAAACAAAAAAAAAACATCATAATAAAATAAACAGGTATTAAAGGATATAAATAATAAATTAAGTAAATACAATAAAATAATTTTTTTGCCTTTTACTAGATTAAGGGGCTACACAGTGAACCAAATTACATGTAGGAAAAACACTTAGGACACATCATCAAAGGACAGTGAGTCGGAGGACAGTGAAAGGGTGAATTCAAGGAAAGGGGACCAAGCCTTTACAAATTTCTAATTTGTATCTGAGCTTCTCCAATGGAATAAAGGATAGAACATCCTTGACCCAACTTGTAAATGTTGGAGGTTTATCAGATTTCCAATTGCGGAGAATAAGTCTCCTCGCTATGAGTGAAGCAAAAGCTATGAAATTGGCTTGGGAAGAAGTAATTGGTGCATCGTCGTTGGGAACTCCAAATATAGCAGTTATCGGGTTGGGCGCAATTGGCATATGACAGATGGTTGAGAAAGCATCAAAAATACTATTCCAAAATGGGTTCAAGGAAGTGCATCCCCAGAACATATGTCCAATAGAGGCTGGCTCCAGGTGACATCTTATACAAGTAGAGTCAATGTCAGGATAAATTTTAGATAGTTTTTCTCTCGAGAAATGCAAACGATGTACTATTTTGAATTGAATTAGGCAATGTCTAAGACATAAAGAGGTTGTATGAATACGCCTCAAAGAGAGTTCCCACAACTCTTCCTCCAGCTCTAAATTCAGGTCCTGTTCCCAGGCTGATTTTGTTTTATCCAAGAGAGGAGGGCCAATCTCCTGTAAAGCCTTATATATATTAGATATGCTACCTTTGGTGTATGGGTCCCAGTCTAGTATGGTGTCTACTATACTCTTATCTGGCATAGCTGGAAATGGAAAGTGTTCCTTAGCAAAACTTCGAACTTGGAGGTATCTGAAAAAGTGAGAATTTGGTAGCTCATGGTCATCTTGGAGGTTTTTAAAGGATGCAAATGTGCCATCTATGAATAAGTCGCTAAAGAAAATCAAGCCATTGACGTGCCATGTTTTAAAAGCTGAGTCCTCTCGCGAGGGAGGAAAAAGATGATTGTTGGTCACGGGCATATGGCCACACGTATTATTAAAATCAAAGTGTTTTCTGAATTGGCGCCAGATTCTGAGAGAGCTATTTATTACTGGATTGCTAGAGCGTATGGAATTACCATTTGGCAGTGAGGAGCACAACATGGCCACTAGAGAGATCCCGGGATCAGTTAGAGTTTCCATACTGGCCCAAATTGGACCATGTTTGTATTCATGGACCGCAACCCAATAACTCACCTTTTTAATATTTGCCGACCAGTAATAAAACATAAAATTAGGCAATCCCAGGCCTCCTGATGGTCTTGGTAATTCCAAAAGAGCTTTTTTGGCACGCGGACGGGCTTTATTCCAAATAAAAGTAGAAATACAACTATTAAGGTCCCGGAAGAAGGTTTTAGTTAAGAACAAAGGAATCATTTGGAATAGATACAAAAAACGGGGCAAGACAGTCATTTTAATTGTGTTAACTCTGCCTGCTAACGAAACGGGCAACGAAGCCCATCTCACGAGATCCAATTTTGTGCGGTCTAGAAGCTTTTTAAAGTTGTGTTCATACAGATCCTTATAGGAACGAGTAACGGAGATTCCCAAGTAGGTAAAGGAATGAAGTTCCAGCTTGAATGGGAGGTTGGTATAGTCAAGATCTAAGGCCAGGTGGTTAATTGGGAAAAAAAGACTTTTAGAAAAATTCAATTTATAGCCTGAAAGCCTGCCAAAGTGATTGAGTATGTCTATGAGCAAAGGGATGGATTCGAGTGGATTTGAAATATATATGAGCAGGTCGTCCGCGTAAAGCGAGGCCTTGTGTACGGAGCCCCCCCTCTCAATGCCAGCTATTCTGTCATCTTCTCTAAGAGCTATAGCTAAGGGTTCAATAGCGATATCGAATAAATATGGTGAAAGACTACAACCTTGGCGGACCGAACGCTGGAGCTGAAAGTAATCTGAGCATATAGAATTTGTCAGTACTGCAGCTTTAGGAGCTGTATAAAGAAGTGTGATCCACTTGATAAATGATGGGCCAAATCCAAACCTCTCTAAGACCGTTAGTAGGTACCTCCACTCAATTCGGTCAAAAGCCTTCTCCGCATCGAGCGACAGTACCGCCTCCGGCCACTGGGTCGACTGAGAGGAGTAGAGTATGTTGAACAGTCGACGCATATTATAAAAAGACTGTCTACCAGGCACAAAACCCGTTTGACATGGTGCGATAACCTTGGGAATTACTGCATCGAGCCGATGGGAGAGGATCTTGGTGAGGATTTTATAATCACAACAAAGAATACTTATAGGCCGATATGCACCACAGTCTAGAGGATCTCTACCCTTTTTAAGTAAAACTGCAATAGTTGCTTGTGTCATTGTCTCCGGCAACTTCTTGGCTATAAATGCTTCTTTGTATACTGAACCTAGGATGGGGGTCAATTTTGCGGAGAAGGCTTTGTAAAATTCTATAGGAAAACCATCAGGCCCCGCTGCCTTGCCGCTGTGCATAGAAGTAATAGCTTGAGCGATTTCCTCCAATGATATGGCAGCCCCAGTACTAGCCTGGGCTGCTGGGCCAATTACTGGAATGTTAATTTCGTCAAGAAAAGCATTAATTTCTGAAGTATCAACATTGGACTCTGATGTATAAAGATTACTATAAAACTGTCTGAACTGATCATTAATGATTTTAGGATTTGTGGAGGTCTCACCCGGTGCTACACGTATCTCTGGAATAGCTCTGCCCGCCGCTGCCTGCTTAATTTGGTGGGCTAGGAGTTTACCCGATTTATCACCATGCTCGTAAAACATTTGCCTAGATTTAAATAGAAGCTGTTCAGTATGTTTTATCGATAAGTTATCAAATTCCACTTGCAGCAGTAGACGTTCTTTATATAATTCAGGATCAGGGTCAACAGAGTATTTTTTGTCTAATTCAGCTATTAGAGTGGACAGTTCTGTAATACGTTGGGTACGTATCTTCTTATCAAAAGCTGAATAAGAAATAATTTGTCCTCTTAGGTAGGCTTTAAGGGATTCCCAAATAACAGTAGAAGACATTCCTGGGGTAGAATTAGTAGTTAGATAAGTATCAATATGGCCATTCATTAATTTTATGAATTTATCACTGGTTAGTAATAGAGGGTTCAGACGCCAGGTTCGCTGAGGCGCTACACTGTTGGGGAAACACATATCCAGTTGGACTGGGCTATGATCAGATATTACTATACTGTGATATTGGCAATTTGTAACAAATGGGAGAGAGCCACTATCGAGGAGAAAGAAGTCGATTCTGCTGAACGAGTGGTGAACGGGGGAAAAAAATGAGTATTGTTTAGCTGTTGGATTAGCCCTCCTCCAAGGATCTGAAAGTTTATAGGAGTCCATAAATGATAAAACAACCTTACCGGATTTGGAAATTGTACTGCCGGGCCTAGGTCTGGATCTATCCAAGTCTGGATGTTGAACAAGGTTCCAGTCCCCAGCTTGGATCAGATAATGTGTGTGGAGATCTGGTAGCTTTGCTATAAAACGAGAGAAAAACTGTGGATTGTCCCAATTAGGTCCGTAAACATTAGCCAACACCACCTGTGAGCCAAAAAGACTTCCAGAAACTATTACGTATCTGCCATTGTTGTCAGAAATCACTGAAGTGGGGACAAAAGGGACCCCCTTCTTAATCAGTATGGCTGCACCTCTAGATCTATCATCAAATTTAGAACAAAAAATCTGTCCGATCCAACCTCTTTCAAGTTTAGATGCATCACTTGTACGGAGATGGGTCTCTTGTAAAAACATGATTTCTGCACCCATAGATTTCAAATGCGTAAATACACGAGTACGTTTAATTGGATGGTGGATCCCCTTAATATTCCAACTAATAAATCGAATTGAGCCTAAGTTACCGACATTGGGACACATCATGATAAATTAGTGAAAATATTGAAAGAAAATATCAGGTACAACAGGTCCAGCAGGTCCAGATACGACGTAACCCTCAAGCATAATCGTTCAAAAGTGAAAAGGCACACATTATAATAATGAAAACCATATTTAACAAAAAACAAATGGGGAAGGGGGAAAAAAAGAAAAAGGAAGGAACCTAAACCCCTGTGCTGATCAACTAACCCGAAAGAGATCGCACGTTCCTCCTCTAAGCTAGAGAAGGAAAAGCACATAGTGAGTGCTCAAAACGCTGGGAAACCGCAAAGCAAAAACGGAGAAACCACACTTTAAGAGTGTAGTTAACGAAGAGCCCTGAACCTAACAGACGGGGCTCCGCCAAAATCCAAATTGGAAATAAAAATATAATAATGAACACATTATTACACATTATACATAGCCTAACTCAAATATTCAACGCCATGTGCAAGGAATTTCTTGACATAAAGTAGCTCATAACATGTCTATGGTGGATGTTTATGAAACAAACACTTTGCAGATAGAAAGAGCATCATTCAAGCTTTTCGTACAGCTGCAATTTCAGTGAGTTTGACATCATTTAATACAATTAGATAGGAATTTGTCTGTTTAGATATATGGGCAGTCATTGGCAAATTGCGGCTAGTTTCCACCCTGCCATTAACCTGTGGAAAGATGACCGCCGTGTCCATATGGTCTATTGCGTATTCAAACATGAGTATTCTGAACATTTTGAGCATCTCAGGAAATCTGTCGCACAAACAGTTTAGAAGATATAGAGCCATGTTTGAAGTTGCTGTCTGGTGTGGTCATTTCTGGGCATTTCGCCCCGGATCGAGAATTCTTCACAGTTCCCACGTTGTTCGCAGCGGTCATATTAGTCAAAACAGTTGAGATATTCTCCGCTAAATGAAGCGCATACATGTCTTAGCCAGGTCCTGGAGTACAATAGAGGAGAAGAGGAGTGATGCCTTTTTATTTCATTAAAGCTTTCACAATTGCACATTACATCAATATAAACTGGCGACAAATTTGACATGAGGGAGAGAAGCGATGGGAAGGGGACTATTGCAGAGAGGATTATGACTTCTCATGAAGAGTTATTTACCCAGCCGTCCTCTAAATCCACATTAAAAGAGTTTTATAATAATACACAAGCATACCAAACAAAAAATGTGTTGATTTCAGTTCATTTTAGCTCCGTATTGATGTTCAGAGTCCTAATGATGACATTAGCAGAGATCTACATCCCTCCCATTACAGCCATTAGCATATAAACTATGGAATGCACTTCCCATCACAATCAGAACTGCAGCCTCACTCCCAATCTTCCGCCGTAGTCTGAAAACCCACCTCTTCAGACTCCACCATGGCCCGTAGCACCAGCCCTTAGATAGCACTTTATGTAGACTTGGATAGTATTTTAAATATAGCACTTTACGTAGACTTGGATAGTATTTTTAAACAGACTTATAGCATGTTACGTAGACGGCACTAGAATTGCATTTTATGTAGTCATAGCACATGTATAATATATAATATATATATAGTATGTATAGTTTACATAGATACTCCACTGTTACGTTCTTAGCTTACGCATGTTTCATGATAACTACTTTTTGTGATGTATGCCATGCTTTTTGTTACTGCTTAATGTAAATCGCTCTGGATTAAGATAGTCTGCTAAATGCCTAAATTGTAATTGTAAATTGTACACACACACACACACACACACACACACACACACACGCACGCATGCAGAGTGTGATCATCGTCATACGCCTTAAGGTTGGCTAAAGCGGCAATCGCCTGGTCGTGGAGTTTTGTTCGCACCATTATCCCATCGAGACCTGATGCCGATTCTACAAATGCCTTCTAAAGCAGTAGTCCTCACACTTACATAAATATCTTTCCAAAATGTTCCAAAATGGCATATGTAAAGCTGAAGTGACGCACTGTGAGCTTTTTACATAATTAATTACATATCTTTGAATAGTAAACACAAAAATCTAAAATGACAGAGATGCTTTCCCGGTGTTAAAGGATATAGCCAACCTACAAGCAACGCCTCGTGAGCGAGCTTGTAGGTCGGCTATAGTGCAATGATAAATACAGGGGACTTTTCCTTGTAACAGAGTATTTTTATATCTCATTTATTGCCACATTTCCTCCACCACTGATCGTCGTGCGTCGGAAAGCGAAGCATAGTAAAGCAGCCATTAGCCAGCCTGTGTCTCTGGGTGGTGTCGGCTCACTAAGGGAACAAGCATTCATTATGCTGGGTTTCAGCCTGTGTCTCTGGGTGGTGTTTGGCTCACTAAGGGAACAAGCATTCATTATGCTGGGTTTCAGCCTGTGTCTCTGGGTGGTGTTTGGCTCACTAAGGGAACAAGCATTCATTATGCTGGGTTTCAGCCTGTGTCTCTGGGTGGTGTTTGGCTCACTAAGGGAACAAGCATTCATTATGCTGGGTTTCAGCCTGTGTCTCTGGGTGGTGTTTGGCTCACTAAGGGAACAAGCATTCATTATGCTGGGTTTCAGCCTGTGTCTCTGGGTGGTGTTTGGCTCACTAAGGGAACAAGCATTCATTATGCTGGGTTTCAGCCTGTGTCTCTGGGTGGTGTTTGGCTCACTAAGGGAACAAGCATTCATTATGCTGGGTTTCCCGGCACTTCGGGGAGGGACTGATAATGCAGATGTAGCGGCATCACACACGGCAGCAGCCTGTGCGTGTGAATCCTCCGTTGCCTCGTCAACAACATTGTGGAGTCAGCGGATGGCGATGATAATGCTGCTCCTCGGCGCGGCGCCTTCTGCGGCGGCCCGGGGGAGTGCAAATAAGAATGTAATGGAAAAATAAACGTTTAGCCTCACAATAATAGCTTAGTGTGGCTGCTGTCCCATCTATTGCTTATTGGACCATGCACACATTTTGGAAAAAACTCCCTACTTCCTTCACAGGTGTTACCGCTGATACTAATGAAGGCTCTGTTCCAAACAGAGTCAGGGTGCTGATATTGTGCGTGTTGGCTCACTGGAATCGGCCTCAAAGTGTCCTTGAGTTTGTTCCAAATGGCCCCGTGCTGGTGTGTGACTCTGATGGAACCGTTCATTTGTACACTCTTGAGTTATGGGTGCCTTAAATGAAAAAGGTTTGAGAACCACTGCACACTAAATAGAACAGAGCCTTAATTATTTAGTATCATCGGTAACACCTGTGAAGGAAGTAGGGAGGCGGCCCGCAAGTAGGAAGTGTTATTCTGTGTGCATATATAGCATAATGCATAATGTGTGCATAATCCTTGTACAACCCCTCCTAGGCTAATACGTATAGGGTGCTCGGGTGGTGCAGTGGTAAAGTGCTTGCCCACCACCGCAGAGGTTATGGGTTCGAATCCACAGTGGGGCATCCGGCTTTATCGAGGGTCTACACAAATACACATTGCCCGTGTTCGGTGGAGGGAAGCCGGGCGTGGAGGGTGATAATTGTCAGTGCACCTACTACTCCTACTTAGGCAAAAACAGCACTGGATCGTCAATTTTCCGTGAAGAGATTTAGGTGTAGAGGGAGATGCTATAGGGGAGCCCTGGCTGTATCCGGTCATCTAAGTATACATGAAAGGTTTAAGTTGTTAACCAGTTTCAATCTGAGGTCCCTGTGTGCTATTCCTTCTTGCGCAGCAACGTTGCATAACAAAGTATAAAAGAGGTCTTTACTTGTTAACCATACCAACCTGTCTGTGTGTGTGCGTACACCAGCATCTCTGCAGTGTCCAGGCACGCGCACACACAACCAGAGACACATTTAAAACGTGCACTAATACAATTTACAGTAGCGTAGCCCTGTCCTTAATTCATCCTCCGAGCCTAAAAAGCCGATGTTAAACGCATACTGTAACTTTGCCCACATTATGCAAAAAAAGCCCACACAGGCTATTATGTGCTGCTAAGATGTTAATGCCCCATCCTCCACCGCAGCGCTGCCACCAGTGCCAAGGCTCGCCATTTTGTCTGATGGCGTACCAAGCAGAGCAGCTCACTTTGAAGCTGGTAATTACAGTAATTATTGTGCAAAAACTACAGTTAGAAAACGGAGGGTGAAAAGAAAGCGGAGAGGAAATACAGCCGAAGAGTCCATTAAGTTTCCATAAACATTAACTGTGTTAACGTTGGAATGCCCCATCCGATGGAAATTAGAGCTCCACGCTGCCACTCTCAATTTAGCCCCTAATGTAGCCCTCGTCAGTGAGTGAGTGAGTGAGTGGAATTACATTTATGAACCCTAGTAGCGTCCCTATTCTGGTCCGAACATTGTTGCAAAATCAGCCGATGAACAAGGTCACAACGTATTGCCATGCATTTTGAGATTAATTTAAAAGAGATTTGGTGTCGTGTCAAAGGTCATGTCATACCAAGACACAGGATCTGACACGAATTATGGTCAAGATTCAATTTATCCCCTGAGCAAGCAGGCTCTTACCTCAATGGTGAACATTTCAGCAGGGGAGTTCACTGTTCTCTCTCTCTCTCTCTCTCTCAGGGCAACAGGAGACACGTGACAACCAGACAGACCTCCATGAGATCCATCCAGAAGATAACAGTACAGAGTTCATGGGCATCCTGATCAAGGTACGCTCGTTTTGGATCTGCTGCTTCGGCCACGGCACTAGAGATGTACCGATACCATTTTCTCCTTCCTATTGCGATCCATATAATCCTTATAACTTGTTTTGTAATTTAAAAACAATCTAAGACAGTGGCTCTTAAAGTGTCATCCAGGGATTCTCTGGGTTCCTTGACGTAGTTTGAAATGGGCCCTTACAGGTCTTTAACTCTGAGAGTAAGGGTCCATTTGGTTACATTTGTACACTCAGAGTTATGGGGTTCCTTGAAAGTTTGAGAACCACTGATCTAGGAACAAATTAAAATGTAGTGCAGCTACAAGTTAGTGAAATAATAATGTAAATAGTACAGTAAGAGTATAAAACTGAAGCATTCAAAATACAAAATAATTGCTGACTGTAAATGACACATCATCATGTGATGAATTCACTTCATTATGGTATCACTTCATTATGGCATCATTATGGTAAGCTTGTTTGTTGGCTCTCCTCTCCAACATAACATACGGCACGCCTGCATGTGAATTTGAAACTCATGCATTTGTGCTAAAACCTTTGCACATGATGGCAGGACTTTGACTGAACCAAAAACACTGGCTTCGGAATGAAATACTGTACCCAAGGAATGCTATCATCCGTTTATAAAATGTAATTCAAGTTCTGTAAGTCCCATTTTTTTCCCATTTCTCTTTAGGCTCTAGCAAAGCTGAAGAAGATCCCGGAGACTATCAATGCCATCATGGAGCGACTGGAGCCTGAGTTGAACCAGATCCTGAAGAGGTCCACCACCCAGATAGCTGACCACGCTTACCAGAGAGGAGAGACCTTGACCCAGGAGAACCAACCCAGGTAGGACGGATGCAGGGGGGAAACCTACTTCTTAATTTACTTTGAAAGATTTTACTGATAGTTTTTAAAGACTGACTGGGCTGGCCCCAAATCTGTTTTATTTTTTAAGTGGTGCCCTTTGTGTGTGCCTGGCTGGCTGGCTGGCTGGCTGTGTCTGAGCACGAAATCAATAATAGTATAGTAATCAGTGTTAAATTAAACGAAAACATATTTTTTGCGGCAGTAGGCTACTTTCCTGAACGGCGAGTCTACAAATGGATTCCTTAAGGGGAGGCTCCACTCCTCCAGTCACATTTTCCAATGCAATGTGACACCTGGCAAACCTAATCAAATCTCACGGGGGACTAATGACCTTTGTGTTCGGGGGTGAATTAGGGTGCTGAAAAACCTGATCCACAACCTGTAAGTTATTTTGCGTAGAGGTAGAATTAAAGAATCAATGAAGTTTCGCTATTATGCGCTGTGTAATGAGTCTCTCCTTGTGTACATCACATAATGTTGACATGACAGTTTACATGCAAAAATAGCTGCTAGACTTGGAATTCAACGAATGGGGATAAAGAGCCATGCATGGATATTTTCCTCTTCATGTATTATTTCTCTCGCGGATGTCTGCAACTCTGTACTGTTTAGAGTTTAGACTGATGATAGGTTCTTCGTTTACCTAGGATCCTAGTTTTCTTTGTTTACTGTAAATCACTCTGGATTACTAGCGTATGCTAAATGCCTGAAATGTAAATTGTAATTGTCTAGTACTGGACACCAAATCTGCACAAATAATGATAAGTTAATGAAGATTGATGCTAGAGTTAAACTGAGTTTTCTGTTCCCTATTTTGTTAGCTTTTTAGTTGTTTTTCTGACCTCGAGCCGGTGTTGTGTATCGCCATGTTCAGCCATGATGTCATTGCTCATGTTCAAGCACTTTGTTGAAGAATGAGAAGAGAAATATAATATTCCAATGGCCTTTTTTTTTTGTCCCCCAGTTTAAAAAACAACAACAATAATTACACATAAGGTAATGGAAGCAACCACACTCAGTGCATGGTCTCATTTCTTTGGTAAAAAACTTTTAACAAAGAAAAATACAGAACCATGAATCTACAGTGGCTGTATCGCCATGGCCAAGCTATGAGCTAAGAGCAAAAAAAACCTACACACACACACACACACACACACACACACACACACAGATTATGTTGGAGAGAAAAGCGATATAATGACAGCACTTACTGTAGGGAAGCACTTACCTCCCAGACAATATGAATAATGTGTTTTTTTTTGTTTAGTTTTTTTTCCCTGTTATTCATCATTTGTATGCAGGGGGTGAATCCTCATCTTTTGGACTGAACTGACTGTCTGACGAGACATTTTTAACTACATTAATCCACCCGTCCCTCAAAAAGTTCCTGTTCCACTCTGTTATGCAAGGGATAATCAATGGGGAGTGGGTCGTTATTGAGAAAGAAACCCTGCCAGGGTGATTAGGAGACGCTGTAGCGGAGGTGCAAAACACCAGACGTCCTATAGGCTAGTTGCAATGACTAAAGACGTGGCATTGAAAACTCTCCTGAACAGAAGGCCCAATTAATCTCTGACAGCCCCAAAGTTACCGAGGCAAGGACAGCAGTGGAGAAAGCCTCAGAGGACTATCATACGCGTCCACTCCTACACCTGGGTTCTCCTCAAGCAGGACTGTCACTGAATGCAGCCCAATCTGCTCTCCACAACCATACTCGTATTATACTGGTTTCCAAACTTTTCAGGCTGGGACCACCCCCCTCCCCCCCAAAAATTCTGACCTGAGATCAGATTCTAAAAAGGTCTTCTACCTCCTGACAGTTTTCTGAAAAAGCTACGATTTTTCAAAAATAGCAGACCTACAAGCTCGTAGCGCGCCACTCGGTGGCGCGCTATGAGCTTGTAGATCTGCTATTTTTCAATAGCTAAAGCATGACATAATGCTAACACCAAAATGGGATAATCATGTTTGAACTGAACCCTGACACTGAATTTGGCCAATTTGGTGTTAAAACGGTCTTAAAAGCCCATTTAGATTGAGGCCGGGTCTAAAGACGCCTTCTAAATCCTGACCCAAGTGAGAAGACAATGTTGCACATTGTAGCTATTCAACTGGGCACCCCCCAAAAATACATTCGCGGTTTCAGAACCACTGCTTAATTATAGATGTAAACATATTATATATATCTATATGTTATTATACTTTATTATGAATACTGTATGCTACATTATTATGGACTACTGTAGGCCTACATACTGTGAAATACATGCTGTATGATTAGACATAATGTATAATATGTACACTGTATGTGTACGGTATAATGGTTGTCAGATACGTAGTTATAACTATATGGCTTTGTTTCTGTTGTTGCTTTAGTGACAGGGTCTGTGGAATTTAGACAGTGATGGCATGTTTTGGAAAGAGAACCCAGGGTGTTGCACACGCACGCACACACGCACGCACACACGCACACACACACACACTCACACACACACACACACACACACACACACACACACACACACACACACACACACACACTCCTACACCAGACCATGACAACAGAAATTCTACTGCCAGTCTTGGACAGGTGTTTGTGTGCGTGTGTGCATGCAATATTTTTGCCCACCACCTGACTATAACATTTTAAAAGCAGTCACGTCAGCTTCTTGACAGACAGACAGATAACACACACACACACACACACACACACACACACACACACACATACTGGGTGCAGTCTTTGAAACTGTAGGTTTCAGTCTATTGATCCTGAACCATTTAAGGAGCGTCTTGTTTTCTGTCAGATCTCCTCTCCTCTCCTCTCCTCTCCTCTCCTCTCCTCTCCTCTCCTCATCAGATGTAGAATCTCATCTGACCTCGGTGTATTAGGCCACTATGTAGCTCATTCCCAGCCACGCTCCAAAAAGATTGTTTTTACTTAGTAATAATGTGTGTACAGTAAATGCATGTGTGGCTGTGTACGTGTGTATGCATGCTTTCCTGCGCACTGCACTCCTTTGTTTGTTGTTTGCTTCAGATCAATTTAAAGTCGAGCCGTGTTGCTATGGAAACTCCTACCAACGGACCACTTCTACCGGAAGTGCGGTCTTGCATAAAGATCTATACTTGTGTGTGTGTGTGTGTGTGCAGCACTTTGTAGTGAGGGTCACATGGTCACCGCAAGTATAGCAGCATTTCTTGATAAATATGTAGGTATAGTGAGGACATTTTCACTGCAACAGTATCACCGCAATGCTCCATTCTTTCATTATTGGCTGTTGAATTAATATAGCTCATTTTCACCCAAAAAAAAAGAAAGCAGAGAACATTTAATTTTGTATAAATCCTAACATTAGACTGGAACGACTGGAACGTCTTTTTCTATTTCTCGTTATTTCATGGTGTACTCTTCTTCGGAAGCCCTAGGAACACTCAGCCCTCTATTGAAATTCCAAATGACGAACGTCATACAGTACGACATCAACAGCAGCTGCGCCTTCGATTGAAATGACGAATATATATTGCCAATGGCAGTCAGTGAGATTAATGTTCAAATTTGGGGGGAAACAGCATTCGGTGTTGATGTCCTATACCTACAGTAATGTCACTCACTTCTGCTTTTGATCATTTTCATCAAAGGCTTCTGTGCTCATCTGCATTCTTAGCCACAACTATATGGTTGCTGTCGGGGCAGAATGATTTGTGCCTCCTCACCTCTCCATTAATAACCTTTACTCTGTGCTTCTGCCACTGGAGTGACAGACCGCCAAACCAAGTGTCCCCCCTAGTGAAATATCCGTCTCCTCGCTACTACGTCCTTAACATCCTCGCCAAGAAACCCTGGCCATGTCCCAAAAACTATTTTTAGTCTCACTTATTCACAACCATTAAATATTTGCGATGTTTTTTTGTCTGAGCTCGGGCCAGTGTTGAGGAATGCACATAGTCATAGTTGGTGGTTTATTATGACACATAGATGATTTTGAAATCAAATCAAATCAACTGTTATTATAATCTGTTATCCAGAGTAATTAGTACTGCTGTTGTCATATGAATCAACGTGAGATTTGTACCACCCTGTCTGTAGTATAAGCCCCTCCGATCCCCACATTGGTTTTCCAAATTATTCAACATTTTCCAAACATTTCCGATTATTTAAAAAAAATCTGCTATTTTTGAATAGCCAAAGTATTAAAAAAAGTTATATCATGTTCGATGCTATACACTAATTATGCTCAGGACGCCCAGGAACCACCCCAGGGACCCCACTTTGAAAACCACTGCATAAACGACTGCTCTACTGACTCTGTTTTACAGTATGTGCTGCTCTGTCGGTACTCTGTTGGCAGTGTAAGGGCCGATTCATACTCCTATTTTACCGCTGTAGTGCCGAAATGATTTCGGCTCGTCAAAAATATTCAGTAGCACCGAAGAGACTACTTTAGGACGGTACCTGCCCCCCCCGATCCTCAAATGACGTCACATTGTAGGCTCTACAGAGCCGAACCGACTTTTATTCGGCTCTAAAATAGGAGTATAAATCGCGCCTAAGCCAGTGGTTCTCAACCTTTTTTGGGAGGGCATAGACTTCCCCCAAAATAATCATATTTGAACTGCACATTTATTGCGGAGGCCAGGGCAGGCCACCCGACCTGGCAGCGATATGCCCTTCTTTCCAGTTCCTAATGATGTTGGTCTGCAGTTGAAGACTGGGCTCAGTTCGTCTTTATGTAAATAATACGGGATGCATCCTCGTCTCCCCTGGAAACAAAGCTGCTCCAGATGTTTCACGTCGGCCGCGGGTGGACCCGCCGGTCGCTCACAGATGCTGTTAATTGTTCAAAACATCTGCGGGCGGTGCACCGGGGGGACTGCAACCTGCCAATGCAGCTCACTGTTTAGCCGGAACCATCCAGGAAGAAAATATAAACAAAACAAAAAGACACTGTGAACTGGTTTATTTTGGAATTGTAATTCTGTCTGCTCAAAGGTGTTTTTGTATAAAGTTAAGAGTACGGAGAGAGCGGACCAGAACGTCGTACTGTATAGTATACTTTAAGTGCTCTTATCTCTGAACACCGATGTTGTACAGTACCTGCACTGAAATGAAGTGCAGTTCACTCTCATCGCCATAATCCACAATTAATACGGCCATTGTTCCCTCTTTAATATCGAAAGCCTCGGCCTCGTTGTGGTTCAAAAACCTAGGCCCTGAACGTGCCAGGGTCCCACATGAAGGCATTTAAGCGTTGATAATGCCAATGCCAGAGTGGTTATTTCCTAGCTAGTATGTGGCGCCCTCCGATGACCCAGAGGGTCAGTTTAGTTACGCCCGATGCACTTCCTCTCTCAGCCCGCTGCCATTTAACACTAACGATGAGAGGAATCTGTTCTATGGCGTTGGCGTGGGGGCGGATTGCACTGTTAGCCAAGTTCTTTGCCTGTGATGATGGCTGGTAATGGTGTCGGCTGAGTGTTTGCTGAAGCAGGGGCGCTGTGTCAGTGAAAATTGGAGACTTTGCTTCTGAAATCTTTAAAAGGGCTGTGAAATGTTATAGGCCAGGGTCAGTTCCATAGCTGTTCTCTGTAGCATGCCGTGTTTGAATGACAGCTCTATACGTTTGAGTGTGAGAACTAATTATAATCATACATACCATTTTTATATAGCGCTTTTCTAGGTGTTCAATGTCGCTTTTGCAGAAAACAGAATAAAACCACTTTATTGGGGAAAAATAGGTTAAAACGGAGCACTGATGTTATGTGATCTCTCTGGATGGGGGTTCTGGGCAGCACACGGACAGCAGAGTTTTGTACATACCGTAGTAAACAGAGATGTTTCATTTTTTGATCTATGTTGACCCTATGTTGCCTCAAACATAGGGTTGGTATCCCGTCCAAACAAATAAACATGCTCATAGAATAATTTATATAGTTGTAGATAGTCCAACCGTAACCTTAAAACAAAATAAAAGATTGACAAGACGGCGGTAATGAAAAGATATTTTTTTCAAATCATCTTCTCATGCTTCTCTCCTCTCCCCCTCTCTCTCTCTCTCTCTCTCTCTCTCCCTCTGGCTCCCTCTGCAGGCTGCTGCTGGAGCTGCTGGAGCTGCTGTTTGACAAGTTCAAGGCGGTGGCGCGGGCCCACAGCGTGGTGCTGCGCCACCTGCAGCACGCCGTGCTGCACAACGAGGAGGCCGTGAAGCTGTACGAGCAGGCCGACGTCTCTGCCAAGATCCAGATGGTCCTGCAGGTCAGACCCCCGTCTCCACCCCGCACTACGCTCTCTGCACCTCCCCTGCCTTTATTAAAGCCATTAGACCTACAAAATGTCTTCTATAATCTAAATCATGGAAAACCTATGTCAGTCGTTCTCAAACCTTTTCATGTGGAGGACCCCCAGAATTATATGTAATTGGCCGCCGACCCCATCTTGTTGCAAGGACCCCCCCCCCAGAAGCAAAGATTTGAGTTAAAAACGTTTGCTCTGAAAGAATATCTATTCAAAGATTTGCGCCACATTTTCACAATTTAAAAAAATAGCAGATCTACTGCTATTTTTCAATAGCTCAAGTGTAACATAATGCTTATAACACCAAAAGGGGTTCCCGTCCTGAATGGGTTAATCTCGTATTAATTAGCATCCCTATTTCATTCGAGAAAATGAGCAGATCTACAAGCTCACAGCGTGTTGGAAGGTGACACATTCCGTGCTTGTAGATCTCCAGATCTCAAAATTTGTCCCCGACTGTAGTTATTTTTCCTCTTTTTTTTTTTTGTCGCTAACCCTGCTGCTGTACCGTACTGTCTAGCTCACCTGTCAGCAATGAGCCCCCACTGAGAGGATGTACAGTAGTCCTACTGTACGCCTCCGTTCAATCCCCCCGGCCTGCGTCCTGTATACCCCCCGCTGGGGTTCAAGTGGTTAAAGGCTCTCAACAATAATTTGTTTAGTTGCTCCTTTGATTTATTCCCCCTCACGTGGCCCCGCTCAAACACACATTTAATCCACCTTGGCTTACAGTGAATTAATCAGCAGAGAACCAGAGCCGCTGGAATGTGATGGATGTGTCTGCGCCGTCACCAAGGAGTGGTGACAGCCCAGGCCCACAGGAAGTCCTGATTGCTTGGCTTCGTTCTGGGTTCCTTAATTGGCGTTTGTTTGTTTTATGCCCGTTGTTTTGTTTTTTCCCCCTCTGTGCCCCCTGTTGTTTTTGATTGGTTGAGGAGATGAGCAGCTGTTAGGCTGACCTGTGGCAGCCCTCCAACACCCCCCCCCCCCTCCCCCAAGGAGGCCTTTGTGACGGCGGGCGCTCGCTTTGCTCAACACTGTGTGTGTGTGTGTGTGTGTGTGTGTGTGTGTAATTACACTCTCTCTGTCCACACTCGGTGCGTGCATTTCGAGCTGTCGGCTGTACACAAAGTCTCAAAGCTAACCGACTCTGTCGGGTGGAAACTTATTATGTCCAAAACTTTTCACGATTCAAATTTCAATGTGTCAAAAGTAGCAGAGCTGGCCTGGGCCGTGGCTCAGCGGTCCAGGCACCTTGGCTGGTAATCCAGTCTTGCAGTACACAATGAAGGGACATTAGTCGCGCGAGCCAGTGTGCTTCCGTCATAAGCCCATCGCACACAGTCTGCGGCACGCCGCCGCGCGGCGCCGCCTGGAAAATAGAACTGTGTTCTATCGGCGCGCCGGGCGACGCGACGCGGCGGACGGAGCCGGTGTGCGATAGCTTCATTGAAAATAATGGAGACGGCTGTGTCCGCCGCACGGCGGACGCAGCCGGTGTGTGGTGGGCTTTATACAGCCTGGCCATGGAGAGCACACGCTCTGAAACTTATCCGCGGTTAAAGTTTATGCGACCCCCAGCCGTGTGAATTTGTCCTGCTTAACTTAATTAAATATATTTTAAAGATATTTTAAAATGCGTGGGAAATTTAAGAGACTCCCCCCCCCCCCCCCGATATAGACAAACTACTGTATGCAGCCGAGTATGTGAAGAATGATGACACATTGTGTCTGGAACGTCTGTATGGGCACAGGAGCAGCAGCATCCGCTCAGAGCGGCGGTACGAATGGGCCTTTAGGGAGACGCTTTGTCTTAATGAGTTCACCGTCTGTCATTGTTGTCAGTCACGGTTGGCGTTAAGGGACTTCATAAGAGGGATGAGGGGGGGGGGGGGGGGGGTGTTGATGAAGATGAGTGTGATGTCCTCAACACAACATGACTCATCATGTAAAACCTGGTGTCTGCGTCCCCCAGAGCACCGCAGGAATATGCCCGTCATTTATGCGGCGTCCGTCGTGCCTGTCGGGAGTTTTTAATCCCACAGTCACCAGCAGACAGCAGGCACACAGAGACAGACGCATGCACAGAGACAGACAGACAGACAGACAGACAGACAGACAGATAGACGGACCGGTAGATGGCGCTGTGATTCGCATTCCCATGTGTGCATGGTGTTACAGTCAGAGAGGTGGTACAGTCAACACCAGTGACTATGTGTGCATGGTGGTACAGTCAGAGAGGTGGTACAGTCAACACCAGTGACTATGTGTGAATGCATAGAAATCTGATGAAGCCAGCATGCATCTATGGAAGCATGTTGTGAAAATAGCCGATCTACAAGCTCTCTGCGACGCCTTGGGAGCTTGTAGATACGATGTTGATAGGCTATTTTTGGCTAATGTTCCCCGCAGAAAAGGGATACTAGGGTGCAAGTGGTTAATGTAAATTAAAAACATTTCCCACAAAGATACGCGGGCCCCCCCTATAGTAACTCCTATGACGCTGTTGAAGACCCCTGTTCTACATGGTGATTAGCCATTAGCCAATTTTTATATAAAAGGATGTGTGTGTACTGTATAATACATGTATAACATACAAAGAAACACGCTTCTCCAAAACAGTCATCAATAGATTATCAATAGGATTGTTGCCGTGTGCCCCGGTGTTTCACGTTGTCTTTCAGCCATGCATGGCTGTGTGGTCACACGGTGTCTGTGTGTGTGTCTCACATTCTACAGTCACGATGTGCTTTTCAGCAGAATGAGAAGAAACGGAACAGAAAAGGAGGACATGTGGAGGTGTACATGCAGCTTACTGCTTGCCTTGTTGTCACTGAATCAAGCACACAGCCAACGGCATTGACTTTGACCTTGAGAATGTATATTCTTTCTCTCTCAACTCTATGTCCTCTGTGTTTACCAAGGTAAATTCAAATGCACAGAGACAGTGTGTAGTGTGTAGTGCCTCAGTAAACTAGGATCACAGGCAGACCAAGAACCTAGCATCTCTCTCTACCCCTCGCCCTCCTCCAGCCTCTGGCCTGCATGGCTCCACCTCTTCCTCCTCCTCCAGTCAGAGGAGAAGGCATCGCTGCCCTGCCAACTGTTGCTAAGGTGTCCGTTTGTGTACAGTACATTCTTCCTGCGCGGTGCCACTGCAGAGGTGGTGATGATGCAGCTGTCGCAGAAGCTCCTCACAGTTTGATAACAAAGCATTGTCTATCTGCTCTCGTCTTGCTGAGCTCTCTGATTGGCCGCTATAGTGTTGTTGGGTATCGAGTGTGTGTGTTATGTGTGCACATGTGTCGCTGTCGGGTGGAAACCTCGTATTAGTGCAGCAACAATATCGTGCACTTTAGGATAAAAGCATGAAACATAGTTATTATTGGACTGTGCAATCAGTCTCTGGATGATGGAAGGGTCACTGCAGAGTGTGAGCAACAACAGGCCATAAAGCAACAGCAAAGTGATAGTGATACTGGACACCATCGCCATGACCGGCAGCAACTAGGGATGCTAATTGTTAATCGATTAATCGCCGTTAAGAAATTTGTCAATTAAACAGTTAATCGTAATTAGTTGAAAAGTCTGTGGTTCTATCATTGGGTGGTTTTCTGTGAATGTAACGCTGTCTTCGCGCACGTGGCCGAGGAACGCACATACAAAGATACCATTTCCTGGCACACTTAAAGCTCAACATAGGAGGGCCCTCAAAAATAAAAATCTCCAATTAGAAGAAGTACAAGTTGTATGCGAGCTTGTATTGTAGCTTGCTCTTTTTGAATAGCCAACAAAGGCTATAAATGGATAAAGTGGTTAAAATGGTTGTGATGCTATATTAAGTATTTTAGATGGACCCCCTGGAACCCAAGGTGTGTGTGTGTGTGTGTGTGTGTGTGTGTGTGTGTGTGTGTGTGTGTGTGTGTGTGCGTGTGCGTGCGTTTAAAGCTATGCCGCGGCAGCAGTACGGTAATAAGGAGGCATTAACAGCATGCGTCCACTGCCAGCACCCCGGTTGCCGGGGGCTCCTCGTTCCCCTGCCGCTGCGATGCCACATAATGTAATCTCTTGATTAGAATAGTCATTACGTTGAAATGAGGGTTTTCTCATGCACTCACTGGTGGTGTTATCATTTCCAGTGTCGATTGTATCTCTTATATGAAAGGCCCTTGTCACCCCACTCCTCGCCCTGTGCTCTCTCTCTCTCTGATTGCATACTTTATTAGACGGAAACGGCAACAGAGTACAGTCAAACACTTGGTCTGATACAGTAGCAAATAGCCCCCCCCCCCCCCTCTCTCTCATTAGCAGGCAACAGTGCAGCTCTCTCTCTCTCTGTTTCTGGCACAACAGCGCCCCTACTGGTACTAATAGTCATACTGGTGCTCATTAACGTCACACAGACACAAAGGTGAACAACACATAAGTGAACACGGACATTGCTGTTTTTGAGTGTTTGGCGGTTGCACCACTCAAAAAGTGGAGAAGTGATCATTTCCTCTCCCTGTTGCGTATTGAAAGGTGCATTTTCAGGCCTGTTTTAAAGGAAGCCGGTGATTCGCAGTGATTTGTGATCTACAAGGTCACACGTTCACAAGTAGTACCTCGTGTGAATTCAGGTTCTCAGTCACCACAACTGATTTCTGTCACTTTAGATCCCATGGAAGTGTGATGCGCTGCAAAAATAGCCTCTCTACATGCTCTCATTGCGTCACAGACGCATTGAGAGCATGTAGATATAGGCTGTTTTCTGTTAATATGTTATGATTAGAGCGTTTGAAGCAATGCTGTATGTTCAGAGACACCATCGGGGGCACGTCTTCCAACGGGGCCACGGTGACGCAGTCGGTAGCGCTGTCGCCTCACAACTAGAAGGTCCTGGGTTCGAAAAAGAAAAAAAGCCTCCGTCCATCTGTTTATAGAGTTTGGGGTGCTCCTTTTGCACTGTTTCACCAATCAGACATTAGGACTTGATTGATTGATTGATTCGCTTTAATCCATGAGAAGAAATTCTACGAGATTGTGGTTTTTTCCTCTCCGCCCGCCTGGAGAGGCAGCAGAACCCACGATGACCTTTCCACCTGACATGCCAGGAGACAAACAGCCGCGGTTGACAGAAACACGGAGGGTTCTGTTGTTCGGGCCAAGGCACAGAAATGAACATGAGCTCTTTTTAAAAAGAACTGTGTAGTTGTAATCCCTGTTCTTTTGGCAGCGCTGCAGCCGTTTCCCATGTGGCCAGCTATCGATTTCAAGCTATAAAACACCGGAGGAAATAATCAGCGTTATCGGTGGTGTTGAACGGGGGAGTTATAACACTACTTTATTTGTAAATTAGTTGCTTCGTTGTTTGTTGTTAAGCGGGTTTCTGTGGAGTGTGTGCTTTATTGGAATTGATTGACCACTGAACCTCGTGAACCTCTGAACATTCGGCCAACGTTGCCGTTCTACAAGCTCACAACACGCTGGGTTGTGAGCTTGTAGATCTAGTGTAGATATTAAGTGGTGGTCTTCAACAGGGGGTCCGGGACGCCTAAGGGGTCTTCAGAGTTACTGCAATGGGGACTGCCAAATCTTCTGTGTGATGGGAACGTTTTTACATTAACCACCTATTCTGAGGGGAGCATTAGCATGAAAAACATGTCAGTTGCACAACTTCACAGTGACTGTAGCTTTCAACCAAAATATAACAACTGTTAGCTTCTCTGTACATGAATTCAGATAATTATCTCTATATAACGATCAAAAAAAGGACCAATATACTCTCAGGTAATTGGGGACAATAGTTCAAACCAAATCACTGTTGTGAAAGACCTTGCAACGTGTCCGGCAACTGTGACGGCCCATCGGGACACTGCTAATTGACCTATATTTGGCACAGCTTGTCACTATAGCGCTATCAGCTTCCATCCAGCTCTTTCACCTTGCCGGCCGCCGGGGTTTCAGGCGTTGTGAGTCGGTTAATTAGAAGCCGCATTTGCACATTCTGCAGTGATCCTTTCACCGGGTGATGGCTCGCCAACGTCTGTTGTCCGACCACCGGTTCGTGACCAGAGTGCAGATCGCACTTTTTAATGAGTGTCTTCTCTTCCAGGATGCGTCGTTGTGGGGCGGAAAACCCCTTATCTCCATATTTAAGCTTTTTGTGTTTTTGCCTGAACAGTAACAGTTTTGGACATAATGAGGTTTCCACCCGACAGTCCATATAGGCCTAGATGATGACTAGTCTTCTGAAAAGAACTGACTGCTTAAAGGACAACCCGTGGATTGTCGCTTGATCATGAATGAGACATTATGTTGTATATATTAATACATTATGACTAGTACTGTACATCTTGTATGGACGTGGTCTTCCTACTCTTCCAATGAGACATTTAATGAAGCACTTTATTGTAGTTTTGGACATACAGTACATCATATGAAACGGACATCACACTTGATTTATGGATCGTAGCTTTTAATACTGTGGCAAGAGATTTAAGATGGGCCGCTGTGTGTGTTTTTTATTTTTACAAAAACAACTATAGGGATTATATTAAGTCTTCCGCCCAGTTGGCGAATAAAACAGTAAAAGGTTTTTTTCTACACAGTGAAATCCAATGTAAAAATGACCTACAATGAGTATTAGCGATTACATAATTATAAATCTAAATGATATATTCAATTCAAACGGTACTGCGTTGAGAGCTTGTAGATCGCCCATTTCCGGTATTTCTGTGCTCCACCAGTATCAAGTATTATACTATGAAGTATAACGTAGCAGGGCTTAAATGTTTACTCAGACTAATTGATATAGTCGATTACACACAGTTACCTCCCCCCCGCCCGGCTTCCCTCCCCCGGACACGGGCCAAATGCAGTCCCTCCCCCTTTCAGAACGACGAGTGGCCCAGGAAATGAAATGCAATGCATTTCTCCCATAGGATTTTCTTTAAGTATTTATTTAAAGACTGTTACTCCGCGGACAAAGCCAACTCGGATCGTGACAAATCATGACAATGAACACAATATTTTGGGCCGATCAAATCATTAGAAAGAAGAAAAGAAAGTCAGGAGACAACACTATTTGTTTTGTTTTTCGTCTTATAAATTTGATCGGCACAAAATATTGTGTTCATTGTCATGATTTGTCACGATCCGAGTTGGCTTTGCCTGCGGCGTAACCGTCTTTAAATAAATTAAATAAGAAGTGCCGATGGGAGAATGCATTGGGTTTTCATTTCCTGGGCCACTCGTTTTTCTGAAAGGGGGAGGGACTGCGGCGCTCTATACCAGGGTTAATTCAAATGCAGATTTACCAGGGTTAATTCAAATGCAGATATACCAGGGTTAATTCAAATGCAGATATACCAGGGTTAATTCAAATGCAGATATACCAGCGTTAATTCGAACCAACAACCTCTGCGGTGATGGGCAGGGACGTTACAGCTGCGCCACCCGAGCGTTCATTGATTTATTAATGTATAGGTTTTAAAACAATATTCATGGAATAACCACCAATAACAACATGGGTATGTTTTTTTAAGAAGTGAAGACACATGTTACAAGGTGCTGTACAAGAAATAAAATAAAATAAAACAAGAACATCACATAGAGCAGCAAAAATAATCCTTATACATTCACAGTACATAGAAATAAACTATGTTTACGAAACAAATGGGTTTCTAGCAGATTTTTAAAGGCATCGACTGACTTTTTAGGGACAGTGGTAAGTCATTCCAACATAGTTTATAGTTGCCGCCATAATGTTTGTTTACTAAGTTGGAGATGACATCTTCCTTGCTCGTTGTGCTTTGTTTTGGTGATGTCGATGATCATTATTCCTGCTCCTCTCGCCCTCTCTGCAGACACATAACTTATGGCCAGAAATATTTAAATATGCAAGGGAGCTCAAATTAAATATTCAGGCCCTCCTCTGGGCCTGTCAGAGCAGTGAGAGAGAGGTGAATGGTAGTGCCCTGGAGCCTGGAGAAGACAAACGCTGCTCTTTTAATTGGAATATGAAGCACGGACATCAGAACTTTGCTGTACTCCTCACACAATGTTTTAATTCACGCCTCTCGTTTATTCCTCTGTCATATTCATTTACATATCGACCCCCTGCCTCTGGCATTATCCTTTATGCTTTGCTTTTGTACTTGTGCGATGCCAATAACAATCTAGGAATCGGGGACACAATCATTTATGAATATTGATGTTGCGAGGCTGGCAGGGCACCGCACCGCGCCAGGCACCACCGATAGTGGCAAGCAAACTGACTCTGTGGGAGCCAACCCAGGGCAAAGCCAGGAAAGGCAAGAAGAGCAGCACCTATGCAGATGCACTGTGGCGCGCCACACAACAGCTTAGCTAGCGGGCGGCAGTGGCTCAGGGGTAGAGTGGCCGGTAGAGTGGCCGGATGGGAACCGTGAGGTTCCCAGGTCGATCCTGGGCTCCCCTAGAGAGAGTTAAGGCCTATTCATAGTCTGGATTTTCGGTGGTGAGGTGACCACTGCTCCGGTGGTGAGCTGACCACCGGAGCTGAAATAACGTTGAGAGGTGGTGAGCAAAAACAGAGAGAAGGGCTGGAGTGGTGGCGGTGGTTTTCTCTTCACTACGGCTCGTGACGTCATGTTGTAGACTATGTATGAGCCTTTAGTGTCGAAGTTTCCTTGAGCTAGACGCTGAACCCCTAATTACTCCTGGATGTGCAGGTTGGATGTGGATGTGGATGTGGATGTGGATGTGCAGGTTAGATGTGTGTGTGAATTGGTGAATGTATAATGCATAATCTATGTAAAACGCTTTGGATAAATATATATAATATAATTTCACCATTTAACACTGCTGAGCTCAAGACCCTGATGCTAGATAGGAGAGTGTGGAGGCCAGCGATTCAGGAGTCCTGAGTTGGTGTTGAGTCAGACCACACTCTCGCATCTCAATCACGTAGATCGCATAGATCGATAGATAAAATATTGTTGCCATTACTATGTAACCTGGGCAGAACTGTAAGCAAGTACATTTTCTTTATAAAGCACCTTTCGAAGCAAAGCTACAAGGTGCTGAACAATTGACACAGTAAAAACAAATAGAAGCACAGAAAAACAAATACAGTTTTGACAATATAAATGAGCAGAACAAAAACAAAACAAGGCAGAACAAAGACATAGGGCTATAAAATGGCTCAGGTCAAAAGGTACAAGGGAGAAATATTCACGGAATAAATGAGTCTTTAGGAGTCATTAACAGTCAACTGATTCAGCATTTTTCAATGCCAAAGGCAAGGCATTCCATAGGCTAGGAGCTACCACAGCGAAAGACTCAACTTGGACGCAGGTATTTCTAGCAGACCTTTGCTGGAGGACCTGAGAGCTCTGACATTGGTTTTAGGAGGCAGTAGGTCGATGATGTACAGCGGGGCCAGCCCATGTAGAGCTTTAAAAGTATTTTAAAATCAATCAAATGGCTTTGTCCGTAAACGCAAACGTGTCTCAATAAATACTTTTTTTAAAGTCTGAGGAAAATGAACGGGAATTATATTCCGGGTCTCTCGAGGGGGAGGGCCTGCGACACTCTGGCATAGAGATGTCAGTCAGCATGTTTCTGTGGGGAAAAAAACCCATCAGCCAATGGATTAATGGAAAACAATTTCTACAAAGCCAATACGAAGTTGTTCTCTAGACTCCTTTCAAGGAAAGAAGGATAAATGAATTAACTGTGTACTTCAATGTACTCACCGGCAAATCCTTCAACGGTTTCTATTCAGTGTGCTGAACAATTCTGTCTTAACGATTCCTTAACGGTTCCCTTTAACGGTTCCATTTGTACACTCTTGAGTTATGGTTGGTCCTTGGCATTCTAAAGTTTATGAACCACCGGTATTATTATTGTACTAGAATCTTGTGCGCATGAATTTCTGTGCTCGCGCTCGGGACAAGTGACATCTGTGCCCGGACACGTGAATGGGAAATGTACTAAGTGCCTCAAAAAGTTAATGTCAAGCCCTGCAAACAGAGATGATCCAAGCGGGTCCCTGGTGTTGTTGCGCTCCCTTGTTCGATGTGATACAGAATATGGCTCTTTTACCTTCAACACGAACAGACATACTTGTAGGAAAGGCCCGCTGTGATTGGTCAGTAGTATCACGGCCAGAAAGCACAGGCTCGCATAACGCCATGGTCTATGGCGACCAGAACTGCGCACAAAGCTGCGATTAAATTTGCATTGTGCTTTTCTCTTCATTGTGGATGTTAAAATCTCTCAAATGTAATGATGGATAGCAGTGTCCACATACTCTGACGAATACAAGAACGCTCTCCCCCAAAAAAAGGCTCCTCAATGTTGGATCTGGTTCCATATTCAAACCTAGCACCCAATGGACACACACACACGCACACACTCTTCCAGCACAGTGACTCATCAGAACATCTCGTTACTTTGCAAGTGGCAGCACTATGAAGCGTGTTCCCTTGGTAAATGAATCCAACCACACCCAGCCCACTGGGCTGATTTAGCTTTGGGACCAGACCCAGAGAGGATGGTGGTGCTCGCTTCAACAGAATTAGATTGAACAGTTGTGCTGGAAATAATTGCCTTTGTCAGGGGAGCCCTTGAGGAAGACATGTGACAGTCCTGCACGTGTACGCACGCACAGTCGCACACACATACACGCATGCACGCACATTAAATTGCACTAGCCCATTCAGACCGGGAAAGCATGTGTCACTTTAGATTTTAGTGTAAAAGAGAGAGAAGTCTGCACACAGCTCAGCTCTACAGTGTTTCATTTATTTAAAACACTGACGTTCATAGACACTGGAGCTGAGCTGTGTCTATCTACTGTATTGTCCCGCACCAGCGAGGGACTGGATGTGCGCAACCCACTTGTTTAAAACTAGTTCACTTTAGATGAACCATTTTACCCATTATTTTGTACTTTGGCTGTTCACTTCATGCCAAATACATCCTTGTCATGAACATGTTTGAGAACCACTGATATACTGTAGCAACATAAGACTTTTCCGACAACTGTTCGAATCGGCCTCAGGTCTTAATGGGTTAAAAGTCCACACTCTGGCAATCTCTCACTTTCACTCGCGACTAGACACGTGTCCTTGCTCACACACAAACACATGCATGAATGCACAGGACAACACACACACACACACACACACACACACACACACGCACGCACACACTGTGCACCGAGTCGATATGATGTCGTCGGCTCAGTCTTATTATCCGGTGTGAAGTGTGTTGCTCTTTACGGCCGGTGGCCTGCTTGTTTCACCATCAGTCTGTGGTTCAGACGTCCACCAGTATTGATCTGTAGACCTGCTGTGTGTGTCCTGAGGACCACAATACAACACATATTAATTTATTATTATTATTTTAATAATCATTATAAATGTGCATACAATTTGCATGAAACTTTTTTTTTGAGTGGTGCAACCACTCCAAGGAACAGCAATGTCCGTGTTCACCTGTGTGTTCGGCTATGTGACGTTAACCCACCGCCACCTACCTACCTCTGTGACTATGAGCACCAGTATGACATTTGGTACCAGTAGGGGCGCTGTTGTGCCAGAAACAGAGAGAGATAGTGCTGCACTGTTGCCAGAGAGAGAGAGGAGTTGCACCACTCAGTTCACACGGGTGTGATTATTATTATTATTATTTTTACATAATTTCGTCTGCAAAGTCCTAGTAGTACAACGTAGTAGTAAGGTTGAGATCTCTTTTTTGCAAGTAGAAATATATCCGGGTCTTGCAGGGTTAAGCACAGAGAAGCGGGACATTTCACAGCTGGAAGAAACTGCAGTCACTCAATGCTAATAGTATTTGTAGTAGATAACAGTAGCACAGTTTGAAATTTGCACCCTATGGCTATAAAAAAAATACTCAAGTCTGTGTGTTTGACTAGGATTTGACTGGATTGCTGAATTCCTGTAATGGCCATAATCCTTGTGGAGAGGGGGGGGGGGGGAGGCTGCTTGGAGGTGTGATTTGTAATTTCTTAGGTAGCATTTGACAATTTGGCCAATTTGGTATTAAAAAGGTCTTAAATTGTCACTTTAGAAATGTGCAGATTGTATACTGTACCCTGTATACACATATACCGTATGTTGGTTTGTTTACTGTTTATTCAGAAAACAATGTTGCATATTAATCCGGGGACCCACCAAAATCATTTGGGGACCCCCAGTTTTAGAACTATTGGTATACGTAGATAGACGCTGTTTGGCGTCAGTCAGCCAGCCAGCCAGGCATGTCAGCCGTATTGTCTTGATGCTGTGTAACAGTGACATTTCCATGCGGTCACTGCTCGGTCAGTGTGTGTTCGCTGTGTGTTCACTGACCAAGGCCTGTTTGTCATGGGTCACTGGAGCCCCTCGGTCGTGATGCTACAACACCAGTCACGGGGGTGGGTTTTATTATAGAGTACCGAAGTCGGAAGTCGAAATGTCAGTCACCCCTGCAAAACAATGTAGAACAATATAGAACGACCAGTCGAGTGCTCCAGTTAACTTTTTTGTGGTAGTCTCTCCTGAAGTCCTCCCCAGATTCCACAGGCCGTGTGCGGTGCATATTAATGCGACACGATCAATTTTCTAGAACGTGTTTTTGCAGCAAGATGCTTCATGGAGTGCATTGCATCGCTAATGTTGTGCCTCAAAGGTGAATAAGTGCTGCCAGTCGCAGTGCCGCTGCCTAAGTAATATCCGTCGCACGCCAGACTCGCTCCGTCAGGGCGAAAAGAAGAAAACGGTGGGAGGACAGTTGGTGGCCAATAACGCTGCCTCATTTTTTTAAAAGAGAGAGCTGGCAGAGATGCCGCCTTGTTATTATCACAGCCAAACCAATCACAGTGTCCTGCCAACTATAAATGGAGCTTTTTTTTGCCTGCTTACAACAGCCAAGAAAACGACGGCGCTCCGCTAAATTAAGCGGGCTAAATATTTAGTAATGCTACATTCTGCTCGGCCAGTTAAACGTCACGCTTAAAGTGGATGCTCTGACATGACCACAACCCTTCCTCTTATGTGTAATTTAGCAGGTGCGGCTTTTGAATGCAATGCAACACAGCAGCAATTATGGGAATATGTTTTATGGCTACGCGTCGTCGTTGTGCCAGAGAGGAACTGTGCATGTTCTCAGGTACAGTGTCCTGTTGTAAACCAGTGGTTCTGAAACGCTTTCATTGCCAAGGACCCTCAAACTGATCATGTACTGGATTTGGCTGCGGATGCGACACATTTGCAGCTTGAAGATTGGCTTCTTTTTTTTATTGTTGCTATTTTCTTGTTAATTAATAAAATGAGCCTTGTGTTTAATGGGAGAAATATTAAAGTTATTTTGAATACTTTTCGTTCGATTAAATATTTATAAAACCCCACAAACAGACTTGACCGCTTTGAAACTGGTGTCACTGATGTAGCCTCGGCCGGGAGGCGAACCCGGGTCCCCCATTCCAATGGCACGTACGTTCGATTTCAGACCAGGCCAACAATGTGTTGGAAGTGTCCCTGAGCAAGACGCTTAAACCCTTAACCCAGGCGTCTTCAACAGGGCGGGGGGGATGCCAACTCTTTCTGTGATAGAATATGAATTACCTGTATACTATTTTGCTTTAACCACTTGAACCCTTGCATCCCTAGCCAAAAATTGCAGGTATTTTTGGCAAAGTGGTTTGGTGTAGTGATCCGACACTATAGGCCTATGTAACTGTAGGCCATTATGTTTGGAAATGATTGCAGTTTACCGGACATCTGGTCCGAAAAGAAAGTGGCCAACATCAAGTCTGAATTAATTTAACAGTGTAGTCCAACGACCCCACGACATATGTTACAGCATCATATTTTGGAACGAAAGCGATTTGAGCATAACCGAGTAGTAAAAATGAAATATAGACTAATAGGCTCATCGTAAAAATATCACATTTGGTACGCTTACAGCTGCGTGCGTAACTAATGATGCATGATTGTGTCATTAGTTTATTGGAACGCATTTTCTTCTGAATTAACGAGCTATCAAAGCCTACCGCACGAAAACATGCACTTCAGAATAATCCTTTTATAATGTTCATTGGCGCAGCTGGCCGGCAATTAATCAAAAATATAGCCTACTTAAAGGTCATGGTGACCTAAATTTAAGTGGCGGTCAGTGCTGTCCAGCTTTGGGGACAGTTGATCAAAGCTTTTATGCACATCTTGTATATGTATGTTGCTATATCAGTAGTTCGCAAACTTTTTCATGTCAAGGACACCCATATTCTTTGTATTTGGCCGCGGACTCGCATGTCAAAATATTTTGTACGAGGGAATTCCAGAAGCAAAGATTTGAAATAAAGTTTGCTTTAAAGGCGCAGTGAAATGAAAAATAAGTTTTTCACACTTTTAGACCATATCCGTGGTCATCATATGGGCATACCTAACAATGGATGCCAAAACAATGGGAAAATTCTCATTTCTGTGTGTTTTTATATCAAAGGTCCATAAAAACGATTGTATTATTTATTTATTAAAACGAAAACGTGCTGCGTGATGACGTGTAGAGGTACACATCGATAAAAGCCAATAAAAATGAAGCTCACATGTTTAATTCCCCATGTCTGCGCATCCATGCAACACAGCTGCTTCTGATTACAGATTTCTCCGTTTTTATTTCCATTCAAGATAACATTCAGACAGTGTATTACTCGGTTTCAACTTAATCATCACGCTAAAATATGTTTCTGAAAACATTATAGGGTAGAAATAAGCCACATAACAGTAAACTGGTTGTGCTGGGCGACCGTCTGATTTATAAACAAACAACACCACGCTGTTGCGCATAGCATTAGCCACCGTCCCTAGCTACCGTCCCATCGCCTGAAGGGATGCGACACTCTGATTGGTTCAGAAACTTCAGACCGGTGTTTCATGTGGAAACACCATTTTCATGTTGTTCAGCATTTCCGTTTCACTGCGCCTTTAAAATATATACAGTATATATTCAAATTTTAAAATAATGTTTAAAATAGTTTAAAAAAAATTGTGATTGATGCTATATTAACTACTTTTTAACCACATTTAACCACTGTGTCTAGAATGACACACATGCTTTCCAGCTTTTAATGGCTTTACCGGTATGCACAATCAAGCTTATACTGTAGGTCTTTGGCTATTGATAGGCTATTTGTCGTTCCATGAAGTCCATAGCTGCTCACTCTTTCTTTCCTCTTTAATTCCTTAGTTCGTTCCTTCGTTCCTTCGTTCCTTCCTTCTTTCCTTCCTTCCTTCCGTCATTCTGCCCACCCATGTGCTAGCAGTCCTGTTAATTGCCTCCAGAGTCCACTGTCTCTGGACTCTGGGGCTAATGCAGTGTAAGTAGAGGTCGAGGCCTTTTCTTCATCAGCCTCACATGGCCATGCTCAGTGTGCCTGAGCAACAGCTAGCTAGTTAGGCAGTTAGCGTGTGTTACACCATATCATTAGTAATTAATACACCCACTAGGATTAGCTGCAGTGCACTAGCACCGAGCCAAACGACCAGCACTGTTGCCAAGTCCGCTTACAGTCAACTTTGGGCTTGATTTGAATTATTGGGTGATTGAATACTTTATTGACATGATTTTGTATGTCATTTCCTACGAGCTCACAACGTAGTATAATTCGGCTTCAGAAGTATTGTAACACCAACAACGCGCGTGTGTGTGTGTGTGTGTGTGTGTGTGTGTGTGTGTGTGTGTGTGAGGGCCTGAGGAGTGTATAATGTAACACTGAGGTAGCTTTGCATACTTAGTCTTGCACAACCGTGTGTGTGTGTGTGTGTGTGTGTGTGTGTGTGCGCATGTGCATGTTAGTATGATCACACGTCAGCTTGCAGCCAAGCTAGCGCATGTTAGGGCTTTCACTTATAATATTTGTACAGTTAGAAACTGTACATTTGGTGACTATAATCTAGCATTCTAGCTGATCTTGAGGCCTATCAACTAGTACCAACGAGGTCAACTAGTGGATTTACTAGTCAACTAGTTGAATAGTCGACTAGTTGCTTAACCCATTTAGGCCTGACCTCAATATTTAAAAAGAATCTTCTTAATCCTAAGTTTTCAGAAATAAATATTTTCACGATTTTTCAAAAATAGCAGACCTACAAGCTCGTAGCGCGCCACTGAGCGCACGCTATGAGCTTGTAGATCGCTAAATTATAACATAATGTTTAAAACACCAAAAGGGGTTCCCGCCCAAAATTATCTCATGCTGCTGCATGGTGACTGTTTCCCCCCGCTTTGCTGCGCTACTGCGATGCGGCTCCTCTCTCTCTCTCTCTCTCTCTCTCTGGCTCTCTCTCTCTCTCTCTCTCTCTCTCTCTCTCTCTCTCTCTCTCTCTCTCTCTCTCTCCGGCGTTAATTACATCATTACGGGCGGGATGGATGTCCATCTGCTCGGCCATTACCTCGGAGCCGCGCTGGGCCCGACCCGCTGCCCGTCAGAATTAGAAGCGCTGGGCCCGACCCGCTGTGGCTCAGAATTAGAAGCGTGGCCGCCCTAAATGGCCCTGCCTGGTGGTAACATGATAAAGCTGTTCTAAATGAGAGGCTAATTTAGAACACGTCCTCTCTGTCGGATGGAAACCTCATATGTCCAAAAAACTGTTGCCTTTCAGGATTCAAATTCAAAAGCATCACGAGTAGCAGATCGACAAGTTCAGCACTGGCTCCACACTCCAGGCAGTGGCGACGGGCGGTGAAGGGTTAAATCTGCTCATCTGCTAAATCGGCATCTCTGCATGCAGTCCACAGCGGTAGTGTCCCAATATATATCACCAATTTTAAGCAGCTTTAATGTCATAGTAATGCAATAGTGTTATATATTGCTTTTCATTGTTACAAAATAAAGTACATTCAACAAGCGTCACAGCTTGACAGTAAGCCAAGGGTTGCTTTCAGGTAAACCTCGGCAGTTTGAGTAAACAACGGGTGAAACGGGATAGTTCCTCCTCCATCGTTGCAGTCCAATGTGTCCACTGTCCAGTCCACTCGTCTCGGTCGGACCATATACTCTAAGGGTCGGACAGACAGACTTTTTAATCTGTGAAGCCGTGGTCTCCGCCTACTTCTTCTCCAGCTGTTAAACACAGCAGTATAACAACTGGAATGACTCCCTTTTTTAACAGGACATTTTAAGACGTTTCTAACTCATGTCATCATGTCAACGTCGCAACACAAATAATACAAAATATTAAAAACTACGACATCACATAATCAAATGAAATAGTGTGGTTTAAAGAACGGAACTTTATTCCTACAAAATCACGCCCGTACGTTCACAGTGAATGAGTTACTGCCGACCGGAAGCGTTTCGGCGGCCCAAACTGAACGCGGAAGTGTTGGCTACATAGACCATTGACTTTGTTTCAAATCACGGGCAAAGTCTCGTCTCGCGATACTTCAGGGTCCTACTACTAGTATACAGGACATCTGCTATTTCTTTTTGTTTTCCATTCTTTGAGCAATCTGAATATTAACACATTTAACTCTTCTCCTCTGGGGATCCCTGGAAAAAAACCCTCTTCAGATAGGGGAAGGGGGGGGGTCCGCGGTTAGACAGACATGTAGACACTGAGGGAATATAGGACAGTCAGTGACATGAAGTAGAGGGAAGACTATGACAAATGAGCTTGAAATAACGCGAGGGAAGAGAGCAGAGAGATAGAATGATAGAGGAGATGAAGATCACTTTGAGTCGTAACGTATGTGTCTGGTCCCTGCTCCCTGGCTATTGTTAGAAGTGGATAAGATTTTTATGAAGTGTGATATGAACGTGATGGATTCCATCGTTCATCATGCAGACGGATCAGGGAAATGGTTTTATGATTGGTCGTCAAAATCACCCAGTTATGTCTCCTGTTCTTTGTCCGAGTCTGAACTTTTTTACTTTTATTGTTATTTCAGGTGTATGAGTACAGTACAGTAGGGGGACCCCCTGTGGACCCCCACATGGTAACCCTCGTTTGGTTTTGCAGATCAAGGGTTGCCAAACCTTTTCCGCTGTGACTCCCCAAAATACTCCTATTTGAACTGGGGACCCTGACAAGCACTTGCAATTGTAGCAGTTGAGGCATTACATTTAGCGGTTTGACGGTTCCACAAATACATTTTCACAATTGGTGATGGTTGACCATTTTTATTATAGTATAGGCCTAGTGAACCCCCGGGGACCCCCACACGGTAACTCTGTCATTTCTCGACCGTTTCGGATGCGGGGCGGCTCGCCGGAACTGGGCCGGCACCCTGGCCGTGTTCTTGTGGGGTTGGAACTTGCGGGTAACCCCACAGGGAGTTGCACCACTCACTTCACACGGGTGTGATTTTTAGAGATACATTTTATTAAATTCAGGTTGGGTTTAGAGTTAGGATAACACATTTATATATCAGCTTTAGGTGTTGGAATTAGAGTTAAACATGAAAAATAGCCGACCTATAAGCTTGCGTTGTCAGCATGTAGATCTGCTGTTTTTCTTCTTTAGGCTTACGGTTAAAAATGCCTTCATAATATTGCTGTCCTAAAATGTTGAGGTCCTCACAAGTATTGTATCCTGTGTGTGTGTGTGTGTGTGTGTGTGTGTGTGTGTGTGTGTGTGTAGGTTCTGCTCATGGACTACCTTGATGTAAAGAACAGCCGCAGTGCGGCCGAGCCCTCTGCCCAGCTCTCCTATGCCAGCACAGGCAGCGAGTTCGCCGCCTTCTTTGCCAAGAAGAAACCCCAGCGTGTCAAACAGCACCTCTTCAAGTAAGGAGCTCATTCTGTCCTCGAATGCCCGCCTCGATGCGTCCTGCTACTGTTGCACCGGCCATTATAGTGTTGTTTGTTGTGCCATAGAGCACCAAAGTCTGACATCACTGCTACTAGAGGGCGCACCCCCTGGGTGTTATTTTTTTGTATTGTATTATTAGAGGGAATCTTAGATTGTGTCATATAAGAACTTTATTCCAGAAATCAACAAACCACCCCTTGGCGCTTTTACTCATATGGATATAGGAAGCATCGACTGATGGTAGAACAGTCCTAATTTATCCAAAGTTATCACATTTCAATTAATATAAAACATACAATCAATCAATCATTATTACAGCCAAGGCCAATATAAGACATACAAAACAATTAAATTCACGCTAATGGCGGGCTCCGAGTTAATTAAATAACTAGTGTGAGAATCTAAGTCAGATCGAGGAACCTTTAATCCTCAGAAGTTGTCGTCCATTTTCACACAAAGTAACTAATAGTAACGCGGCCATTCAAATGTCATTAACTGTCACGACATCACCGACCTGGAAAAAGTAACTAGTTATGTTACTACCGGTACTTGTCTTGTCTTTGTGTGTTTGGAGTCCTGGTTTCTGTGAACATTGTGGTTTTGGCAGAGCTTGGTTAGAACACGAAGCCACAGTAAAGCAACCAGGTCTAGGAAAAGAAGCGACTAGAGGCCATATGAGCACTTTAAATGAGAATTCCATACTAGAAGGCGTTCTTACCTTTAGTTGTTACGTCCCCACCAAAGAGGTCCAGGTGTTATTTTGTGCAAAAGCGCATTATTGGCTATTTCCCCTACCATAAGCCCTCAATGAATTGCATTGAATTGAATGGGGCTATGGGGTGTTAATGTGCTAATTCACTTATTTCCATCGTTCAAAAATTGCACAAAATAACACCCGGACCTCTTTGGTGGGGACGTCACGTAACGACTACAAATAAAGGTAAGAAAGCCTTCCAGTATGGAATTCTTTATTTCAAAACAATTTACAAAAACAACACAAATCTGTAGGATACAACAGTGACAACACACAGACATGTGTGTGGGGAGGAATTAATTGGCATATCTGAATTAAAATAATAATAATAATAAAAAAAGCAACAAAGAATTACAGCAACAACTGTGGTGCTGACCGGCTCCTCCGCTCTGCGTTGTGTTGCAGGTTCGAGTCGTCATCCCATGCCATCAGCATGAGTGCCTACCTGAGGGAGCAGAGGAGAGAGCTGTACAGCAAGAGTGGAGAGCTGCAAGGTAACCACCGTTACCACACATTCTCTTTCTCTTACAACACACCTTTTCACCTTAGGTAACCACGCCTTTTCACTTTAGGTAACCAGTAGAGAGGGAGGGAGACCCGTACACTGTCACTTTGCTGGTTCAAGAGCTTTTTATTTAATGTCAAATGCAGCGTTTCGGTCTTTCGACCTACCTCAGTCCTGAGGAAGGTCGAAAGAAATAAATGGGGAAAACATTTTATTTCCATACTCTGCACCCCAGTATTGGTTGCTTGGGAGGGGATCCGATTTGTATAAGCCTTGCCTTGGTGTGACTGTACTAAACAGGCATAGAGCCCTGCTCTCCACTGGCCGCTGCGTGGCCTGCGTTTCAAAAATGATTAGTGGACCTTCAGCATTTCTAGTTGAGGACCCCTGTCCTATAGTATTATACCCAGTCCTGATGGTGGCGGTAACTTCATCATTATGCCGATTTTGACCGAATAGAGGGAATCTGGCGATGTCATTTCCGCGGATCACAACAACTGCTAGCTTTCTTCACTGTTACACAGTCCGATGTCCGGGATGCTAAGCTATCTTCGTTTATTTTAATAACGAAGTTAAATTAAGCTCTAATCAAGCCCGAAATATCGCATTTTACGCAGCGATGCACATAAAAACCGCACACGCGTGCGTGAGAAAGCGTGCACGTGAGGATTTCGGACGGTTTTAGGTAGATTACATTGGCTGTTAGCCAAACAAGCTAAAGGTTGCTACATTTTGCTACATTAATTGTCAGGTGAAACCTGACTAATTATCACTATGTGATAATTTCTTGTTTCTTTTTCATTATTCTAATATCTATATTTGTGAAAAACTTAGACCATAACTGTTGGTATTTTGTGTGATATGAGGCCAGTGAAACATCATTGCCATTACCACTTGGTTTTTTGAGGAGGCTTTTTGCTTTGATTCCAAAAGCAGCTTAATGACTACAGCAGAGGATCAGGATCATTAAGACCCACCGGCGGAGTCAGAATCAGCTTTATTGTCACATCACAGATTTACAAAGTAAAAGAGTGTGGATCTGGATCAGTTTATCAAGTCCCAGAGCTTAAACCAAAAGTAATTAGTGTTTTTCTTGTTTCTTGTTTTATCCTTTTTTAACTGTATCTCTGTGAGAGTTTATTTCTACACTGGCAAGTACAGGGCTATGTTTGAGCCAGAATCATGACGAGTCTCTGTCACTATTAGCCAAGACTAGATTTTCACGATGCTCACGTATTCTGACACAGTGTATTCTCTGTTTAAAGCCAGGTAGCATTCTAGTTTACTCTGCTTTTGTGTTGCCTCTTTCCAATGTGTCAGATAGCTTTCCTTTAGCTGTTTTATGATTTGGTTTAGTTCAATGGGTTTTCTATCTGGTGGCTCCGTTTGTGTTTGTGCACAGAGTTCCAGGACCAGCTGGCTGAGGGCGCATATTTGCAGTATTGTGTGTAGGGTCTCACTACTTACTTACTCCTCTTCGCCCCCAATGGGACATAAGGCTTCAATGAGCGCTCTCCATTTCATTCGATCCCTGGCAGCATGTTGCGCCTCTCCCCAGGACATCTGTTCCAGCTCCTGCGTCACAGTTCTGCGCCAGGTGGTCTTGGGCCTCCCAGGTTTTCTTTTTCCTGGTGGTGTCCATCTTAAAGCCACCTTTGTGATGCAGTCCTGCTCCATTCTCAGTACATGCCCTAGCCATCTCAGTCGTCTGTGTGTAATGTCCTTGGTAATGCTCCGGCTCCCTGTTTGTTTGTACAGTTCATTGTTGGATATTTTATTTGGCCAAAAGATCTGACATATACGTCTTAGGCATCTGTTGTGGAACACTTCCATTTTCCTTGTGTCTGTCTTGACCACTCTCCAGCTCTCAGATCCATACAGCAGAACAGACTTGACATTGCTGTTGTATATGAGCATCTTCGTTTTGAGGCTATACTTTTTGGATTTCCAGATGGATCGGAGTTGGGAGAAGGCACCCTGAGCCTTTCCCAGCCTTGCTCTGATGTCTTTTGATGCCCCACTGTCCTTACTGATAAGGCTGCCCAGATAGGTGAAATCGTCCACAAACTCGAGTGGTTTTTCATCGACAAGGATGGGTTGTGTGGGGGTGGAGTTCACACACAACACTTGTGTTTTTGAGGTGTTTATACCGAGTCCGACCTGTCTGGCGAATGTGTAGGGTCTCAGTTTGGTGTTTATTCAATTTTCCCCAGATCTTACAACCATAGAGTCAAATTCGTTCAGTAAGCCAGGTTTAAATTTAGATGTCTATTTGTCTATTGTTTCCTTTGATGGCATAGAAGGCCCTTCTTGCCTTGTCTCTCAGGTTCTTTACAGCTTACAGCTTGAAGTTCCCTGTACTTCCCTGTTTTGCTGATGTTTTAGGTCAAAGTAGGTATAGTTTATTTGTTTGGCAGTCACATCTGTTACACACATACTATACAAGCACGTGCACGCAGGCATGCAGGTACTCAACCACCCACACACATTAATGCACATATTTCACCCACCTCTGTCTCTGTTGTCTCTCTGTCTGTCTCTCTTTCTCTCTTTCTCTCTCTCTCTCTCTCTCTCTCTCTCTCTCTCTCTCTCTATCTCTCTCTGTCTCTGTCTCTGTCTCTCTCTCTCTCTCTCTCTCTCTCTCTCTCTCTCTCTCTCTCTCTCTCTCTCTCTCTCTCTCTCTCTCTCTCTCATATACACATATTCCCAGGCTCATTCTGCCTCCAAACTACGGTATGATTATTCTTCGACTTACACATTCTCTCCCTAGTCTTCAAATAACAGCTCACTTTTTTTCCTTTCATTCCTGTGTCAATGCCTGCGAAGAAGGGAAATAACTTTTTTTCTTTTCTTTTTCTTTTTTGAGCGGTTGAACGCCTCGGAGCGTTCATAAGAAGATGAGATTTTTTCCTGGGCTTTTCATTTGGCCTCCTGTCACAATGCACTGCGGAGTCCGCCAGCGTGGTGCGAGACCGCCGCCCGCCCGAGCCCTGAATGGCTGCGGAGAAGAAGATTGAAGGAGTAAGATTTTTTTTTTTTTAGAAAGTGGAATAAATCAACTGAGATGGAGGGGGGTGGGGGAGTGAAGTGAGTTGAGTGAGAGAGAGACAGAGCAGGGTTCAAAGTCTTTGTTCTCGCCAGGGGTCTACCAAATACGCTATTTGGGGGATTTTCTGAAGGATGGAATTATAAAAAATACACACATTGAGATGATTGGGTTGGGGGGGGGGGTACTTTAGAGGTGAGGGGAGTTGAGAGTGAGAAATGACAGATGTACACTGACTGTACAATAACTCAACAGACAGGATTAGTCTGCGCTTAACCCATTTAGGCCTGACCTCAACATTTAAAAATATTATTCTAAATCCTCCATTTTTCTGAAATAAATATTTTGACACAAGAGAGAATAAAGACACCATGCAAATATTGGCGGTAATGCCAGTTGTGCACTTTGTGCCAATAACAAATCGGTATGACAACTCAATATAGCCAAGTAATAGAATGTGTAAATAGAAATGCTTGCAACACATCAAACACACCATATGATTTGTTTAATTTGTTGTATGACAGACGGAGCACCAGACCATTATCCAAACAACACAACAACATCAAACTGCACCTGTGCCAGTAGCAACATGTGATTTACTCGCACATCTACTTTAACGTCTCTGGCGAGTGATAAACCGCGTGAGCTAATGCTAATAATATCCGATCGTTACAATGGTGGTCTGGAGGCTGGTAAACGGGAAGTGAACTTTGATGAAAAATCTAAGAAAATCCCCTGGCAAGGCTTAGCTACGCTCCGCTGCCACCTAGTGTTGCAAAAAAGAGTTAAGCATGTGTCAAACACATCGACGTGAAGTCCACATTCGAGCTCTGGCGTAGTGATGAAGCCGTTTCCGTGAAGGGTTGACTTTGGAGTGCACCTGGCATCAGGTGGTTCTGTAGGCGTTTGCTTGATTCTGCAGCTATAGCTGGCTGATTGCAGCTATAGCTGTACTTCTACTTCACTACACCTCAAAGGCAAATATTTACCTTTTACTCCACTATAATGTATACAGACAGTACTAATAGTACTGTCTGTGTGGCGCACGCATGCGCCACTGCCATCTGCTTTTGGTGGCACTATTTTTCTACAGTTATAGAATGCATCACTTCTACAGTTATAGAATGCATCACTTCTACAGTTATAGAATGCATCACTTCTACAGTTATAGAATGCATCACTTCTACAGTTATAGAATGCATCACTTCTACAGTTATAGAATGCATCACTTCTACAGTTATAGAATGCATCACTTCTACAGTTATAGAATGCATCACTTCTACAGTTATATAATGCATCACTTCTACAGTTATAGAATGCATCACTTCTACAGTTATAGAATGCATCACTTCTACAGTTATAGAATGCATCACTTCTACAGTTATAGAATGCATCACTTCTACAGTTATATAATGCATCACTTCTACAGTTATAGAATGCATCACTTCTACAGTTATAGAATGCATCACTTATACAGTTATATAATGCATCACTTCTACAGTTATAGAATGCATCACTTCTACAGTTATAGAATGCATCACTTCTACAGTTATAGAATGCATCACTTCTACAGTTATAGAATGCATCACTTCTACAGTTATAGAATGCATCACTTCTACAGTTATAGAATGCATCACTTCTACAGTTATAGAATGCATCACTTCTACAGTTATAGAATGCATCACTTCTACAGTTATAGAATGCATCACTTCCTGGAGTTTTTTTTGTCTCTCCCTTTAATAGAGAGATGAAACAGCAGTGCATGTATAATCTATATTTATACTTGTATACTTTGTAACATATTCAGATCCACACAAGCTATCCTTAATGGATTTGAAATTAATCTGTAATATCTATAGTATGTGTCTCCATGGGTGTTGTGTATGTGTGTGTGTGTGTGTGTGTGTGTGTGTGTGTATATCTCATTACATACACATACGCATCGCATACACTCTCATGCATGCTCGCATACACGGATTACTCGCGTGCACGCGAGCGCGCGCGCGCACAAACACTGAGTGTAGAAAGGCCTTAATTACTTGCCTTCTCTGCTGAAGCATGTCTTGTATGCTTCAATTAATCCAGTGCTTCATCTAAAGACTTCATTATAGCTCCATATGTAGCTGCATCTGTGTGGACAGCTCTGTGTGGGAGAGGATACATTATTAAAATACAATATGATAATTGACTGTGCCTTTACTAAATATGTGTCCATTAGATCTGGTGCAACATGAATATGGTCAAAGTTTTTTCCTAAATAGCATACACATTTCACACAACTTCCAACTCTGAATTTGAACCAATTCGGTAGAATGGCCCATATCTGCACATTTGTGAGCGGTGCATTTTCAGCAGTCAACTAAGTGGGGTCGCATTGGAGGGTCAATGAGATGCACGCACACACACACCCACACCAGGGAGGAGGGGGTAATTACAACCATGTGCTAATAAGTCAACAAGTGTGCTTGTTATTACACCCAGCAGGACACCAGCTACTACTCCACTACATCTCATAGGCAAATATTGTACTTTTACTCCACTATCATTATTTGTAGACTCACTTCACATTGCAGGTGTGATTTTGTTTGCAAATGTCACTTTCCCGGTTTGAATGGTTCAAACTAAATATAATGCCTCCAACTCAACTGCAATTCCAAGTGCTTGTCAGGGTGGAGGGCCGCGGCCTGAAAAAAGGTTAAGAACCAATCTGTTATATGCTAGCATTTTCAAAAGTCGCAAAGATTACGTGTGAGTGTATATCGGCGCATGTGCCCCGAGGGTCACAGAGTGAACATTTAATCACACTATGAATAAATGATGAACGTATATACACAGGTTTGTTATTAGACTTCCATATGGCTTCCATACGCCTCTCAACCTCCTGACCTTTTGATATTTGACGCTCCAAAGGGGCCGCCGAAAGGCCCTGCATGCTGGCCGGCAGGGGAGGGGAAGTGACGCGTGAATAATATCTCAATAACTACATTTATATATTTCTTTCCATATGAATCAGTAACTCATTTATAGCACTTTTCCTCCCATTCGTGAAGGAACTATGGTCCAGGTCCAGGTCTGTCGCTTGTCGTGTTGCGAACGATATTGCTTTGACCCCTTATGTCACACGGCTGAGACCACCTGTCAAATGCACACCGCCATCTGCACATACAGTAATATGCACATAATAAACATCTCCCCACTCTCCACTGAAAGCACACACACACACACAGACACACACACACACACACACACACACACACACACACACACACACACACACACACACGGACACGGTCACAATAAATCCATGTAGCAAATCTGTTTTCACACACTTCCGCTCCATGTCTCCTTTTGATATTCAAAACAGAGTGGTTCGCGAGGGGTCTGGCCCGGCCTGCCGCCTCCCCCTCCTCGTCCAATCTAGTTCCACAAAGATCTCATTTCTTCCAAACCGCTTCAAGAGACCAACCACCCACCTAAAGCAGACGAGAGCCAGAGTGTTGTTGTGTTGTGCAACAACAACGGTGCTGAGAGGAGAGGAGAGGCACTGGAGTGAGGAGAGAGAGAGAGGGGAGGGGTGGGGATAGGAGCCTGGTGAGAGGAGATGAGAGTTAGTTTTATTTCTATAACGCATTTCAACAACAAGGCAATTCAATGTGCTGTACACAGGACATCCAACCAAGGAACCACACTTAAACAATAAACATAACGTTTACTGTGTGTGTGTGTGTGTGTGTGTGTGTGTGTGTGTGTGTGTGTGTGTGTGTGTGTGTGTGTGTGTGTGTGTGTGTGTGTGTGTGTGTGTGTGTGTGTGTGTGTGTGTGTGTGTGTGTGTGTGTGTGTGTGTGTGTGTTAAAGGAAATAAGAGTGGCAGCAGTTTTCTGGGAGTTTGTTCTAAATATGATGTACTTGAATCCCCACATTTATTTTTGGTTTTAGGGAAAGCAGACATACTGTAGGAGAGAGGAAATAGGATAGGAGAGAGAAGATATGATAAGAGAGGCATGGGAGAGAGGAGACAGTGGAGAGCACTGAGCAGTGGTGTGCTCAGTACTGTACTTAAGTATATGCGTAATCATGTATCACTAGGCTCTACTTGGAACGATGCAAGTTGGAAATGCATGCCCCACCCAGTCATGTTTTGTGTCCCTCTTATGCCCATATATGGAGTTATTTGTCAGGCATGCCCAAATATAGTCTATGCAGATGTCGGAACACCATTGTGATGTCAAAACAGGCCAGCTACATAAATGGAGATCTAGGGGTGATCAGGTGTGATCAATGGGCTAATTTGGGCCCTGTCCAGAGCCTGGGCAGATCGGTGGGGCAAACGGTTCTCGAGTTACGTGGATTACAGACATACTTACATACACACGTACAGAGACTTGGTGCATTCATAGATATAGATGTATTTTACTTTACTGTATTTCCAATTTTCTATACTTTTTGGCTTCTACTCCACTACATCTTTAGAGGCAAATATTGCCAATTTTCTCCACTACAATTATTTGAAAACTTTAGTTACAATTTCTTTGTACTTTTTTTTTAAAATTATTCTAACAAAATAATCCAGCCCTACAGAGTAGATTGAAACAATGAGTACTTTTAATAAAGTGCATTTTGAATACTATAGGCTTTAACTTGGAACAGAGTATGATGGTATTGATTAAAACTATATATAATGGAATATGGAGTAGTTTTTCCACCACTGGTTGGGGAGAGGGGAGAAGAAAGAGGAGGACGGAGGCTGCTCGGGGAGCGGTTAGAAGTGATGCATCTTGTCAAGCTTTATTTGTAGAAGGAGCAAGTGGAGGTGCAAATGGAAAAGCGGTCTACTGGGACTTGGGTTGACAAGGAGTGTGATCAACCAGAGCTGGATGAATGTGTTTTTAGAAAAAGAATAGACGTTGTTCTGTTTATATACTCATTCCACATTGTTGCGTTATTGACGTCGTTCACATAGTTTAGAAAAATACTAATCTGGTACTGTTCTTACACACTTACTTTTGAACGCAATACAACCTAGTACAGTGTGATGACCTCACAGTCGAGACCACAGAGACTGAAAGGTAAAGGGTTCACATCCCAGGAAGTGGACTGTACACATGGAACATACTGTTGATCAGGGATATACAACTAGATTAGGGTCGGGGGCCACAACTGTAGAATGATTGTCTGTGGAGGGCCGCACAGCGTGCGCGCAAAGCGTGATTTTAGATTCTACAAATGCATTTTTTGTTCAAACACAAATATTTATGTAGGATAATACATTTGTGCACAGTATGAGCACCACAATACTTGCACGCACTGCTTGCGCAAGTAAATAGTACAGTAAGAGTATATAAAACCGTAGTGCACAGCATTCAAAATAAGAAATAATTGCTTACTGTAAATGACTCATCATCATCACCAGATTACATGGTATTAGAAGGGCATAGAATGATACCAGCATTTTAGGCAGTAAAGGCAGCATTTTCCGATACTGGTATCGGAACAACTCTAGTGACTGTGATCTCTCACTCTACAGCAATGTTAATGTTCCTCCCCGGTTCCTTACTTCCCTCATGTCAAATCTCTGCTCTTCATTTATTGCTTTGAGTTCAAGGGTACCGGCCGCTCTCGGCTGCGCGGATCAATACTCGACTCCCGTCTAACCTTGCAGTTATGATTTATCATATACCTAAATGGAAGCTGAGATGGAATTGAACTTCCCCAGGAGAGAAGTCAATAATTATTAGGAGATTATAGCTCCGGGGATGTCTTAGAAACAGCTTTGCACGTATGTACGGTGCGTCTATGATTGATCCATATAAAAGTCTCTCCTCCTTCCTCTGTCTCTCATGCTGCGTTCACACTGTCGGTGAACATACTCCTACCTCTGTCTCTCATGCTGCGTTCACACTGTCAGCGACCCCCCCTCACCTCTCCCTCTGATGGCGTTAAAATGCCTGATTTAGACTTGGCTGTGTGCCGACAACATGTCACAGTGCAACACGCTTGTAGGTTGGCTATTTTCGGAGAGTGACACCTGCACACAACCAAACTGACTGGTCTTTTAGTTCTATTGGATCTCTTCTCCACTAGTCCCTCCCTAACATGTCTAGTTTTTATTATTTGTTGACAAAATTGTCAGTATATTTAGTCATATAGTTTAAGTTTAGTTTAACTTTTATTTAGTTTTTATCTGTGGAAAAAAGGTAGTCGTAGTAGTAGTCATACATTTCCCATCATAGTTTTAGTGGACAAAGTCAACACCACTGCGTTCACACTGTCAGCAACCAAAGCTACAGAGCTTGGCGGGCGGAGTTGTCACAGAGTCGCTGTCGAAGAGCTGGCGTCATCAAGTGCGTGTCCATGTGGGAATGACAAACGAGGACAAATATAAAAGAGCATAATTATAAAGGATTGGGTTAACAAGAAATTGTTGAAACGGTAGTAATTGTTTTTCCCCTATTATAACCTCAGCAATCCGATTCCCAAGGGATAGACACCCTCACTCTTGGTCGACACCGACAATAAGCGACTCCGTCTTATGTACTTACTAATTTATTTAGTTAGCGGCATTATGCTATTGGCTTGTACACAGTAAAACCCTCAGTGTTCACGTAAAGCTCACAGTTACATTAACACAGTAGATATTATCGGCCTATAGACACCCAATTTGTGTTCTCTAATATTGATAGAGCGAATTCATATATTGATATTAGATATTGAACACAATAGTTTCAGTACTGGTCTGTTTCGGTGGTTAAAAAACAACCCAAACAAAAAGCATGGAAAAGTTCTCTTATTATAATTTCTTAAGCTCTTAATCCCTTAAGCCTTGGAAGTAAAATGTAAAGTCTAAATTAAAGTGTACATGCATGCTGTGATGCAAACGCCAATGGAGACTCTCTCCCAACACTTGTTTTTTTTCTTATTTCCCTACTTGCTTGTTGCCGTGGCAGCACAGGTTGAAATTGATATCCATGAATTATATAGGAGGTCATTTGTATTTCCACTAATAATTTACCACCCTGGAGCAGCTCTCCGAGGGAAGCCCGATCATATCAACTTAGCAGGGAAACCACCATCACATCAACCCGTAGATTAGTGCTCATATCAACTTAGCAGAGAAACTGCTCAGACGTTTTCATGTCAAAATGTATACAGTATGTAGCTGACCACCATTCACATGTCGAGGTTGGTTTAATCAACGGAGAGCCCAAAGCAATTCATTTTCATCCATAACGGTGCGCCGAAAATGCGGAATTTAAAAACGTTTATTGCAAAAACATGCTTTTTGGGGGGATAAATGCGATAGCGTAGCCTACATGCACTATAGCGAGACAGGACAATTTCCTCCCAATCAGTAATGTGATCTATTACATCGCATTACCCACACTGTACATAATTTGGTGTTCATATATTCAGAATGGGTAAGGTCTAGTCAACTGAATCATTCAAAATAAATCATTGGTCTGTGTAAATGACATATCATCATGTGATAAATAACATGGTATCAGAATTGTAGAATAGACTGACATACTCTATCCGATACCAGCATTCTAGGCAGTATCGTATACTTGTCTGATACTGGTGTTGGTATCGGAACAGCTGTACTTGAAGCTTCCTTGAAGCCTGGTTCTGCATGCAGGTCCCATGAGCAAATGTACTGTCATGTCAGTGAGGAGAGGCCATATCTTGTCCCATGCAGCTACTCTACTGTACTGTACTCTACTGTCATGTCAGTGAGGAGAGGCCATATCTGGCTGGGTTGTGACAGGTTGTCACCCTCTTGTTCTGGTGTCACCTGGCGTACGCGTAACTGCGTCTGTAGATAAAACACAAGGTGCCTCTGTTTGCTTGACAGGCTATTACCGTGAAAGAGAGGTGTGTGTGTGTGTGTGTGTGTGTGTGTGTGTACACTTTTGTGTGCGCTCATCTTCTCTGTAAGGACATTTATGCATATTGTTACGAAATCATGAAAACACACATGCACACAAATTTGCACACATGCACGTTTGTATTGCCTACTTGTGAGAACAATTTTGCATTTTAGGGCACCATTGCAATAGCTGAAAATAGCTATAGTCTACAGTACAAGCTTGTGAGCTATTTTTCCGTCAACAACTATGACGCCAACCCCTAAACCAATCCCATCCCTAAACACAATCTCGTTCAATGTACTCTGCCGTCGCTTTCTGCACGGATGATGATGATCATGATAATGTTTAAAACAACATTAAGAGAATGAGATTTTTTCCCCACCTACTTTTCTGACCCCCCCCCCCCCCCCTTTTCTTGTGAGGATCAGGACAAGTATCGTAATACAAATGCACACACACACACACACACACACACACACACACACACACACACACACACACACACACACACACACACACACACACACATAAAGTCATAGTGGTGGTGCAGTATCTCCTCAGCCAAAGGCCTGGTGATTGAATTAGCGGCGGGGTTGAGATGAGATGGAACGCAGCCCGGGTATATATGGAGGGAAACGCACTGCGCCATGTAGCAGTAATAATAGCAGGTCTTTATGACCCCAGTGATGCATCTCTGTGGTTCTCAAACATCTTTATCATGTCAAGGAGGGAAGAAACAATCCGCACTTGCTTGTGTTTTTTAATAATGATGACCCGCAGTAGCCAGTCGAACCAAACAAGACGCGGGTTTCCGGCGCTCCCCAGAAAGCATCAAATAAAATAAAGAATTTTAATTATTTTCTTAACACAAATCTTCTCTCCTGGGAGGTCCCTGGCACAAAATCCGTTCACATGAGGGGGACTGCGGCCAAATACATATCCATTTATTGGGTCCTTCATAAGAAGAAAGTTTGAGAACCACTGTTTCAAGGGACGGTGAGGGCATAGTGTGCAAAACATTGTATCTGCATTAAACGTCGCTCTATGTAAAGACTGCTTGCTCGTCCTTTGGTCGGCAGGACCTGTGGGTGAACCGCGGGTTGGGAACACTCATGTCAAGGCTGCTGCAGTCGGACATCTTTGGCCCGACTCACACCTTTCGATCTAGCATACGACATTGATGCATGCTAGATGTGATACATCTTGCCCCAATGCATTTCCAATGGAAGTCACATGGTTTGACACAACATTTGTGTTGTACGGCTTTCGGCTGTGTTTCGACTGCCCCCCCCTCATACAACACAAATGTTGTGTCAAACCATGTGACTCCCATTGGAAATGCATTGCGAGCTTGCATCAGCTATACATCTCATACAACATAGCATACATACATCTGTTGCGAAGGTGTGAGTCAGGCGTTTGTGTTGTATGTAGCAGGACCTGTGGACAATGGGTACATGAGAGCAGAATAGGTTGCAGTGGTGGAAAAAAGTACTCAAATGTTTTACTTAAGTAAAAGTATCAATACTATAATGTAGAAATGAAACTCTTGAATTCAAAATTGACAAAAGTATTGGCTTCAAATTGTACTACTAAAAGTAAAACTCATTGTTTAGACTTTCAAGTTTTAAAATGTATAAGAAATCTTTTGAAAATAGATTAGTTTAGTTTATTTATTAGCACATAGTTATAAAGAAATAGACAATACATATCAATTAAAAAAAATACTGTGCAAGGAAATTAAGAAGCCACTGGCTTATTTGGAATCCTTAATGGAAAAGGTCATTAATTAAACGGATTAAAAGTTCAATTAGAACAATACTAAAGAATACAAGTTAACAAAGGGAGCAGCTGTGCAATTAAGAAATAAAAACACAAACTGCAAAAATAGTAAATCTCTACAATCTCACAATGCGTCGCATCGCGGCACATTGTGAACTTGTAGATCTGCTATTTTTAAATGGCCAAGAATGTATATAGGGCTGAAGTGGTTAATGCACTAAATTAGTAGTAAGTATCGGAATAAGTCAGAATAACGTGTTCCTTCCACGCGCTACGTCCGGCCTGGGAAATTCCCCCCTGTCAGGTGAAAAGAAGCAGCTTGGACTCCTCATGCATAGAAGGAGGCATGAGGTCAGTCCGCTGCCCCCCCAGGTTGGCAGAGGAAGTGTAGCGCCCAGGAAAGGAACTGGTCGGAATAACGTGTTCCTTCCACGCGCTACGTCCGGCCGGGGAAATTCCCCCCTGTCGGGTGAAAAGAAGCAGCTTGGACTCTTCATGCATAGAAGGAGGCATGAGGTCAGTCCGCTGCCCCCCCAGGTTGGCAGAGGAAGTGTAGCGCCCAGGATTACTTAGATAATTGGCACTGGGTGAAAAGAAAACTGGGTTACAAAATCGTGGGATAAAAAATGTAAGTTAAAAAAAAATGATTAAAAATGCAAAAAATATCGACAAGCTACTCTTGATGCTTTAGTGTGACGCTGTAGTATGTTCAAGTAGGGCGTTCTTTCGCGGGAAAAGAAAAACGCAACAATATATTATAATTGCCGATAGCAATGTCGTGCTATTTGTTTAACAATGAGCGATCCAAACCTATCTGCCAAAAGCCATGCATTGGTGGACGAGCGGGATATTAATAACCATCTCATTGTCACAGTGCTGCTAGCGACAGATGTGCATCCATTATAACTCAGACCACCGGGACATTGCTGGCAGTGACACTTTTAATAATTCATCCAGTTCAATTTACACCTGAGGAAGTTATTTATTTATATATTGGGGTTATTCTGGCCTGAAGAAAGGGATGGGATGGATCGGGTGTCCCCGGCGCTCCGACTGGTGCCACAGTCTGGCGGCGGTGGCGGCGGATTGCGTCCTGTCAAATTAAGTTTAATAATGGAAGGGTCTAATTAGGAGCCAATCAGACATGGGAACGGTCGGAGCGGAATGGGGCTTTCGCAGCGTTTTGGACCGACTGGAGACTCTCATGCATTATTGAGCCGTCCGACTGGGGTCTTGATCTTATTAGTGCAGCGGGTTGCTGCCATGTGTACCCTCTGCCACGCGCGCTCTGTGCAGACAAGCTGACAGGCATGCGTGCATGCATATGTGCATGCGTGCATCAATGTATGTGTGTACAGTACGCAGTGTGATTAAATAAATAAAATGCCTTCTTATACTTTGGCTTTTTCCGTAAAACAATGGTAGAACAGGGTTGGTTCTCTTTGATACTAGACATTACTGTGTGTGTGTGTGTGTGTGTGTGTGTGTGGATGATTACAAGACGGTCACACCAATCTTCCGTCCCTCCCGCCCGCCAGTTCCAATCACAACCTCAAGAGAGCAATCAGAGGTGTCTTTGGTGTGCCTGTGTCCACCTATGTGATCTCACACACATACAACTCCTTGTTGGAAGATTATGAGTGTCGGGTGTTGCATCTGTTGGCGGCCATCCTTTTATCTTCATATTGCAACTTTCAATGAATACCCTACTTCATCATACAATTGAAACTCTAGTGAAAATTGTTACTGTTACAGTAACAAAAAGGAACGGTGTTGGACATGCAGTGCAAGATGTGTACATCAACGCACATGCGCGCGTGCACACACACACGCACGCATGTACATGCATGCAACAACACACTCATGTAAATTGGGGATTAGGACTGATCCGTCTTCGGGTCTGTGTGCATTTCCGCTACACCCCTGTAGACACGGATGCACACGGCCTACTGTATAGGAGACGTTAGAAGTGTGTTAAAGAAGGCGTCACCCCCCTCTCTGTCTCTCTCAGACAGACAGAATACATCACACAGGATCAAACCCATTTCTCATCAAACTCAGGAAAGTGGAGCTAATGCAATTTCACTAAGTCACTGCCTGACTTGATTACATGTGGGCTGGTGGCGTGTGTGTGCGTGTGTGTGTGTGTGTGCGCGTGTGTGTGTGTGCGCGTGTGCGTGTGCGTGTGTGTGTGTGTCGTCAGTAGCACGACAGACTGCTGTTTGTCAGAAATCTGTCTGTTCAGTTTCTCTACATAATATGGAACATTGTCAGAGAAGGTGTGATTTTGTGTGTGTGTGTCGGCCCCCCTCACATGGGGGACCTGGCGGTCCCGTCATGGGTGTGCAGGCAGACAGATGGAGGTGTGAGAGGTGTGGGGCTGCTGGGTGAGGGTTTTACAGGAGGAGTTTTGGACACGTTACAAATCGTGTCCGTCTGCCGGGGGCGGGGAAAGGAACCTTTTACAGTATGTTCCCAACTTCCCACATTTTATTTATTTATTATTATTTATAATTTTTCACTTTCACTTAAACAAATAAAATACAAATAGGACATAGACTCGCAGAGTTGCGTGTGACACTGACTGTAGTATGACGAGAAAGGAAAGAAAAAATCCAAGGCTTCTGCCCAACATTGATGAATGGTGTCCTTCCTGTCTTCGACACACAGCTGCCATCATGCTGATGATCCTAGGACAGCCCCCCCACATACACACACGTGATGTACTTTTGTTTGTTTTGCCAGTTTTGAAAAAGTGCTTGAGTGTGGCATTGAACCAATGTGGTATTGAACCAATGAAAAGTATTAACAAGAGCTTGTGATTGTGACTAAATAATAAATCCATTGGATTTAGCTTTTTTTGTTTAATTTCCGGAAAACCTTTGGACATAAACATACACAGAACAAAGAAACAAGACAGATTATAAATACACAGACATTTACGCAGAGATGAATGTACGTTTCCACTCCATAAGATCAATTAAAAAACATTGCCACCAGTGTTTCCAGAAGCAAGTGGAAAACATTGTATCACTCTGTCTGTGTGCTCCCTGTTGAGGCCATAATTAAAGGAGAATTCCATGCTAGAGGGCTCTCTTACCTTTATTTGTAGTTGTTGCGTCCCCACCAAAGAGGTCCAGGTGTTATTTTGTGCAAAAGTCCATTATTGGCTATTTCCCCTAATATAAGCCTTCAATGGGGGTTTGTTTTTTTGTGCTAATTCGCTTATTTCCATCTAAATAAGTAGTAAAGTGTGCCGCTTGGGATACTATTTACATTATGAAGAGAGGATACAACAAATTTTTGAGCGATGGAAATAAGCGAATTAGAATAACACCCCATAGCCTCATTCAATTCAATGCAATTCATTGAGGGCTTATGGTAGGGGAAATAGCCAATAATGCGCTTTTGCACAAAATAACACCTGGACCTCTTTGGTGGGGACGTAACAACTACAAATAAAGGTAAGAAAGCATGGAATTCTCCTTTAATACATTCTTTGACGCCTTCAGTCTGCACATGAATCTAAACATGAAATGCATTAATACAGCATGAAAGGTGGTATACAAACATTTCACTTGCACTGGTCCATCTTGGGAATTTCGGGAAAATTGGAAAGGCATCACTGAGTGAAAGTGTGACACAGTTCTCTTGGCTCTAGGAGTTGGTGTGTTGTGGGGTGTGTTGTGGGGGTCCGCCCTCTGACCTACAGTCACTCTGGATGAAGTGTTTGAATATTAATGAGCTGCCGTTGAATATTCACCAGCAGCTCTGCCCCCCGTCAGACCCCGAGGATCAATAGGGCTTCATCCTTTGTCTGACACTGATGCAGATGTTTAGAGCATGACATTAAATTGGTCACCGTCATCGCAGATACATGCAGCAGTTAATTCATTGTATGTGCGTGCGTGTTTCTGTGTCCGTGTTCACGTCCGTGTCCGCACGTGTCTGTGTGAATAGTAGACAGTAGACACGTGATGTTTGTGAAAGAGAGAGATATTGTGCGCACACGTACTGGTTGGTTGCAGTGTTTTTTGGGGGGAAGGGGGGCGAGAAGCGAACCTTATTATTGATTGATTGAATACTTTATTATGTTTGCAAATATATATATATATTATATTCAATGTATCAAGGCATTTAAAGACAAACTATAATATTCAGTAACATGCGACAGAGAAGCGACCATAGGGTTCTGATTATCAGGAGGTTGTTAATGGTTCATACGTCGTCATGTGTTGAAGCGTCCCAGAGCCAGACACAGAGGAAGGAACTAAAGTAATGGCATGTAGGAAGGAAATGAGTTCAGTTGAGGCTCGGCATCAGAGAGAGCTTTTTGTGTAGTTGGTTTTAGAAGCCTGTAATCAAGTCTCAATATCATTGGCACCAAAGGAGAGATGGAGAGATGGAGAGATGAAGGGATGGATGGAGAGATGGAGAGATGAAGGGATGTATCGATGGAGAGATGAAGGGATGTATTACATGGAGGCTGGGTGAATTCCAACCTCCATTTCGACTCGTCAACAACAACGGCACGGCCGTTTGATGCAATGGATCAGAATACAGTACAGTACAGTACACACCATCGTTCTGCAATGCTGTTGATGGGACCAGAGCCATATACTCCACTGTGTGGCCTTTGATTCTGTTGCTTCTGTTTATACTGTATGCGACATCTGAGATCTATCTGTGCCTGGAAAAAGGCACAGTGGCAAAACTTGCTCACCCAAGCGCAAATTCAAGACATGGAGCTGGTTAAAAAAGAAAAGGCATGCGTGCCGCCGCCTCATACGCAGGGCCAGCGTGTGAAGGCTATCGGGATGCTTTCCACACATTCTCCCTCAGTGCTTTGCAGGATAGATGGCTTACAGTATGTGCTGATTTAGCAAAAATAATGAAAAAGAAAGCCTCCACTTTAGATCCTGGCTACAGTAGCTACCTGGGCAGAGGAAACAGGAAGGCAATAGAGGAATCAAAGCAGTCTTTCAATCTAGTCAACCCATCTGGGTGCATATCCCTCAACTCCAAGTATAAACTGACTGCATGACTTGAAGGCTCCTTTTAACTTGATTAAAATTAATTATGTATTTAGATGTGTTTCATTTAGCCTCCTAAGATGCCTTTTGTTGTGGGATTAATTGCTTTTCGCTATTATTCATGTCAGCGTGCCCTGCCATCGGGTATCAATAAACCTAACACTATTCTGTCGAAGGTCCAGAGCATGTCACCTCCAAATGTGTTTTGGTTTTTTTAAAGTAACAAGTCCCATTGAGCAGGCATTGTGCAGTCCTGTACAGGGAACAATGGAGCTGATCTGCATTTGAATGTGTGTGTGTGTTATCTTCGCCCGGGCTCTGCAGACTGAGCCTCTTGGACATGGAAATGAGATTGATGGAAAGCTGTGAGCTCTAAGCCGTGAGCTTTTGTTGTGCTTTCATGATGTGAAACCTGGGACATTTGATTTATTAAAAAACAAACCACACACACCACACACGCATGTGGTCCCCTAATGGCATTCTATTGTCCTTCTGACATCATCTCGTGTTCCGGTCAGTCTCTGTGAGTCACTGTGACTGTGATGGGTTTACAACAGGACGTTACTGTATATTGATCATAGACAACATGCCACTACCAATTAATAACCCATTGAGACCCGAGGCCGATTCGACAAAATAAATACCTTCTAAATCAGTAGTTATCAAACTTTGTCGTGCCAAGGAGTCAGGACCCCCAGAATGATATGTTGTGTGCCAAAGACCCAACCCCACACAGAAGAGAAGATTTGGGTTAAACAATGCAAAATCATTCAACATTTTTTTTAAATTGCAGATGTGCAAGCTATGCATATGTGCGTGTGTGAGGTTGGTATGGTAACTTATTTTTGTTTGACTCCTCCGACAGCATTAGTAACTAGTGATATAGGCTTTGGTGTGATATTCGTGTTTTCCCAAGCTTATTTTCTCTGTACTTTGGCCAGCTCGTTCATGTGGCTGACTGTCCGTTGGGGTAAAGCTCTTTAGCATTCTGCTGCCTCAAGACTGCAGAGCCTCTCCCTCGCTGACCGGCTCTGTCCCCAGCCCCCGTAGGAGTACGTGCTGACCGGCTCTGTCCCCAGCCCCCGTAGGAGTACGTGCTGACCAGCTCTGTCCCCAGCCCCCGTAGGAGTACGTGCTGACCGGTCTGTCCCCAGCCCCCGTAGGAGTACGTGCTGACCGGCTCTGTCCCCAGCCCCCGTAGGAGTACGTGCTGACCGGCTCTGTCCCCAGCCCCCGTAGTAGGAGTACGTGTCGTGCAGTGACAATTACCACGCTTCCCTCCCTCCGAACACGGGCCAATTGCGTTTGTGTTGACGCTCGACAAAGCAGAGACTTTACCACTGCACCACCCGAGTGCTTTACTCCCTTTGATACCTTTTTAGGCTTTGGTATACGTTTTATGATTCCGCGAACGTTGCTTAATACACGGCGCTCATCGTATAATAAATCTAGGAAGGGAGTTCACGGCCACCGGTGTGCTCCTGCGTGCTGTGCTGTGCTGCGTGACCCTTTGCATTGCCTGTTGGTTGAGGTCAGATTGCTACTAGAAGGGGAATGTATAGCTTTACAGTGAGCCTATATGGTTCAGTTACCGCTGGTGAGTCATGGGCAACCCATTTTGACCTGAGATCAGATTCTAAAAATGTCTTCTACATCCTGACGGTTTTCTGAAAAAGCTATGTTTCTATGTCAGTCGTTCTTCGATAAAAAAAAATAGCGGACGCTATGAGCTTGTAGATCTGCTATTTTTCAATAGCTAAAGCATAACGTAATGCTAACACCAAAAGGGGTTCCAAGTACAATTTTGAGCATGTTAATCTCCATTTCTTTTCATGGATGCCTTTGCAGCGTCCTTCGCCGACCCATTCAAAGGTTTCCAGACGTCCCCGAGGTTGGTCATGGCCAGTCGAAATGGCCGTTTGAAAATAGCCGATCTACAAGCTCACAATGCGCCGTGATGCGACTGTACTACTAGACCCAACATGATTTACATATCTGCATTGTCCTCGCCACCAGCCTCTTGTCCTCCCGACGGAGGCCCACCCCCCCTTCCTCCTCCTTTGTGTCGAGGGACAATATCGTAAATCCGTGTCCTGGTTATTCTAATTCGGTTCTAATGAATAACATTGTCTGATCCTCCTCATCCGCCGCATGAGGAGAATATAACACTTTCTGCCTCCAATCCCCACAATTCAGATTCATCCGAGTTACACACGCATGCGTGCGCTAATATGAATTTATGTACATGTGGGGCGTGTGTGGCAGCTGTAGAGATCACACCATCGCACACACGCCCCCCCATATGTGTCACATCACACACATGGATATCGCACACACACACACACACACACACACACACACACACATGTGCACGCACACACATAGTGTTGGAAGAAGAATACACATGGTTTTGTACAACATTTACTAAGTTTTCAAATGTTTAACATGTATACAATTCCAGATCTGCAAGCACACACGGCACCACAAAGTGACACATTCCTGAAAGAAAACAAATCCTGACCTTTGGAAGGTCTGAGGAAGGGCTGTGGCCCGAAACGTTGGCACTTCAGTAAAGAAATATTTGGAGCATAAAATGTTGCGCAGGTTTTTGACTTTATTTTGATCCAGCACCCAGCCTATATAGGTAGATAGATGTGCATGTACTTTTTGGCTGTTTGTTCAGCCTCCTCTACCATGTTTTGTTATAATAATCTTAATCTCAAAAGTAACTATAGTTTTCAAATAATTGTAAGTACAGTATTTCCCTCTGAGATGTAGCGCAGTAGAAGTAAAATGATTGAAAATTGGACATACTCCAGTAAAGTAAAAATACCTCAAGTACAGTATAGTACTTGAGTACATGTACTATCCCCCACTGCACTCCCTGGAGCGCACACACACACACACGCATGCACAGCGTCCTGTTGTTTGGCTGACGGTTGACTGCATTGACGGAGAGGGCCGCAATTCCTTCTCCATCAATTATATTGATTACTGCTGGATGAGTGGAGGTAATGAGCAATGGTTCCCTCTCTCTCACTGTCTCTCTGTGTCTCTCTCTCTCTCCATCCTTCCGTCCTCTCACCTCCACCCCACCCCTCGGTCTGCCTCCCGTCACCTCCCCTCTGCCTCGCCTCGCCCTCTCTCCACCGACCTCGCCCGCCCGCCGCCACCACCCACCCACGCACTAGCGTCAGGCAGTAATGATTTTCTTATTAACCCATTCTGGGTGGGAACCCCTGTTGGTGTGTAGCATTATGTTATGCTTTAGCTATTGAAAAATAGCAGATCTACAAGCTCATAGCTCAAGCTACAAGATTGTAGGTCTGCTATTTTTGAAAAGTCGTGAAAATGTGGCGCAAATCTTTGAATGTATATTCTTTCAGAGCGAACATTTTTAGCTCAAATCTTTGCTTCTGGGATGGAGGTCCCTGGAACAGAACAGAATATTGTCAAATGGGGCCAATTACGTATAATGTTTGGGGTCGTTGACATGAAATATTGAGCACCACTGACAGAAACATAGGTTTTTCAGAAAACTGTCAGCATTTAGAAGTCATGTTTTTAATTCTCGACGTCCGGTCTAAATGGGTTAAACCTGTTAGCTGTAGGGCTCACCCATGCAGTAGAGCAGGAGCGTGCTGCTGTGGGGTTCACCCACACGGTAATGCAGGGGCGTGTTACTGTAACGTTCACCCACACGGTAATGCAGGGGCGTGTTACTGTAACGTTCACCCACACGGTAATGCAGGGGCGTGTTACTGTAACGTTCACCCACACGGTAATGCAGGGGCGTGTTACTGTAACGTTCACCCACACGGTAATGCAGGGGCGTGTTACTGTAACGTTCACCCACACGGTAATGCAGGGGCGTGTTATTGTAAAGTTCACCCACACGGTAATGCAGGGGCGTGTTACTGTAACGTTCACCCACACGGTAATGCAGGGGCGTGTTACTGTAACGTTCACCCACACGGTAATGCAGGGGCGTGTTACTGTAAAGTTCACCCACACGGTAATGCAGGGGCGTGTTACTGTAAAGTTCACCCACACGGTAATGCAGGGGCGTGTTACTGTAAAGTTCACCCACACGGTAATGCAGGGGCGTGTTACTGTAAAGTTCACCCACACGGTAATGCAGGGGCGTGTTACTGTAACGTTCACCCACACGGTAATGCAGGGGCGTGTTACTGTAACGTTCACCCACACGGTAATGCAGGGGCGTGTTACTGTAAAGTTCACCCACACGGTAATGCAGGGGCGTGTTACTGTAAAGTTCACCCACACGGTAATGCAGGGGCGTGTTACTGTAAAGTTCACCCACACGGTAATGCAGGGGCGTGTTACTGTAACGTTCACCCACACGGTAATGCAGGGGCGTGTTACTGTAAAGTTCACCCACACGGTAATGCAGGGGCGTGTTACTGTAAAGTTCACCCACACGGTAATGCAGAGGCGTGTTACTGTAAAGTTCACCCACACGGTAATGCAGGGGCGTGTTACTGTAAAGTTCACCCACACGGTAATGCAGGGGCGTGTTACTGTAACGTTCACCCACACGGTAATGCAGGGGCGTGTTACTGTAACGTTCACCCACACGGTAATGCAGGGGCGTGTTACTGTAACGTTCACCCACACGGTAATGCAGGGGCGTGTTACTGTAACGTTCACCCACACGGTAATGCAGGGGCGTGTTACTGTAACGTTCACCCACACGGTAATGCAGGGGCATGTTACTGTAAAGTTCACCCACACGGTAATGCAGGGGCGTGTTACTGTAAAGTTCACCCACACGGTAATGCAGGGGCATGCTGCTGTAGGGTTCACCCACACAGTAATGCAGGGGCGTGTTACTGTAAAGTTCACCCACACGGTAATGCAGGGGCGTGCTGCTGATATAAAATGCATAGATATAAAAAGCTACCTATACCTCATTGGCTGCTGCAATTCGATTTGATTGGAGCGACCTGTATCGCATGGCAAGGCAAGGCAGGAGTCAAGCGGAAGGGTGGAAGGCACGCTGCCACTCAAGTGACTAAGACCTGCCCCCCCCCCCACCTGCGTCAGCTCTGTGACGCACACGGAAGCTTTCTGTGGCTTCCTTTCCTGTGAGATGGTGCCTGAGATACAGATGCCCCAGAGCCAAAGGAGGCGTCTACATTTCTATGTCTATACACCCATTCTGCTGTAGGGTTCATGCACACTGTAAATTATAATAATAATAATAATAGCTCAGATTTATATAGCGCTTTTCTAAATACACAAAGCGCTTTACAAGGGAACACTAGGAACATACTTTATTAAGAGAATAATTATGTAGGCCCTACATTGTAGGGGCATGTGTTTTGATTTGATTTATTATGAAGTAATAACCATACAGACAGTCATACTGGTCAAAGCATCTTTTGGATAAAACACAATACAATTTTGGACAAATTTACTCTGGTATGTTAAATAACTCATTTCCATAACGGATAGACCAAATTGAGTAGTGCACCCCACCCACGCAGTAGATGCACCCCTGATTTCACTGGGGATGATAAAGGATGTGCTTATTAATAGCTGCTCCTGCTCTGAGGTCTGTTGTATTGGATGTATTTTCTTGAAGTGCACTGTGTGTGAAGTTAATCTTCCATCTTCTACGAAGGGTCACGGCTAGCGAGCGATCCATTGATATGGTTAGCGCAACTTAGCGGAGCTCGAATTAACGGTTTATTAAGCTCCGAACATCGTACTTTATCCCATTATGAGCCCTAAAGTTACTAAAGAGGAGTTAATTGTTATGGTTCTCAGCTGGAACGCTTACTGTATAGTCAGTCTGTTCCCCGCACAGGCTGACCTACACTCATTTTGGTACAAAATGAAATGCACACACCGACAAGCACACCCAAACACACACTGGCATGAGCGTATGTATCCGTGTTGCGCCTGCCATGTCTGATCCAGTCGTCTCATTAACGTCTACCCCGCTCCTGTTCTTCTCGCTGTCCGTCTGTGTGTTTTTGGCAGGCGGAGCCGACGACAACCTGATCGAAGGAGGGGAGATGAAGTTTGTGTGCAAGCCAGGAGCCAGGAACATCACTGTGATCTTCCAGCCTCTTCTCAGGTACAGAACAACCAAGCTCCCACTCCCCACACGCACGCATGCACGCACATGCACACACTCTTTCTTGAGGTTTTGCGAAACATTTCCTTACAGCAGAAAACTTATGTCTCAAAGTGTTTCTGTGTTGAAATTTTCACCCTGGTGTCCAGTCCCCTCTCTGCACTTTCTTGATGTCAGAGTTGTTGTTGTTGTTTGGAGCTACTGCTGCATTGAATTCATATACACTGAAGACAAATAGACACTTTTTTGCTGCCCACGTGTGTGTGTGTGTGTGTGTGTGTGTGTGTGTGTGTGTGTGTGTGTGTGTGTGTGTGTGTGTGTGTGTGTGTGTGTGTGTGTGTGTGTGTGTGTGTGTGTGTGTGTGTGTGTGTGTGTGTGTGTGTGTGTGTGTGTGTGTGCGTGCGTGCATAACTTACTCACGCAGTTCCCATAAGTAAGCTAGTTCTTCTGACAGTAACGGCTGTCAGAAGGACACAAACACACACACACCACTTCCATTCAGTATGTTCCCTTAAACCAGGGTATTGTTCCGTCATGTCGAATCCCCCGTCCGTCAAAAAGACGGACACGCCAGACACTGACCAACCATACACGAACGCTGGGACATGATGACTCAATACCAGTAAATTGTCGACTAATCTGATTACGCGTCCTCTTAGAGGGGGCCACCTATCGATCGCAACCCTTTTAAAAGTTTCACATAAACGTCTTTACATCACAGCGGCGGGATGACGTAATATCGTAATATGCCTCTAGACTATTTTCCTGTTGCTTTCCCCCCCTCCCCCTTTCTCCCTGACATGGGGGATGTTTAAATTGGGATTTAGTGACACCCCACTTTAAACTCTGATTGTGTTCTCCATTACATTCTAGCATACCGAGGAGTTGCCTCTAGCGGTAATACTGCGTGTCTGGCTGGCTCTCTGTGTAGCTGCGAGGCCCCAGTTGGCTGGTAGAAATCTAATAGTACAGACTGATAATTAGATTGGCCCTGTGTGCAACGATACATCACACTCTGGGATCCATTAAACACTCAGTTTGCTGTGTTGCTGCTCAAGTACACAACCCCCCCCGTTGCATTAAGACGTGATGAATGTGGCTTTATGTTGCCTTGTGTTTCGTCAGTGTCATTTTCCGACCCCTCTTTAAAAAGAACCGGCCATTTCCTGGATTCAGATGTCTTGATGCTTTTAGAGTCTGCGTTGCCCCACGCGCCTATTTCCTCCATAGATGATGATCATTGGTTGCTGTTGATGTTCTGTCTTCCAAAAACACTCCTTATTGTCATACATATTGTACGTCCACCAGAAGACTTGTTCCAGGAAAAAGGCAACACAGTAGAGTCAGTTCTGGCAGCTCCCAACTAATAAAATATGTGTGTGTGTGTGTGTGTGTGTGTGTGTGTGTGTGTGTGTGTGTGTGTGTGTGTGTGTGTGTGTGTGTGTGTGTGTGTGTGTGTGTGTGTGTGTGTGTGTGTGTGTGTGTGTGTGTGTGTGTGTGTGTGAAACCACCCCCCCCCCCCACACACACACACACACACACACACACCCCAACAAAACAAGCTAAAAGATACAAAGTATGATTTGATAGTAATTAGATTGTGGAGTAATGCATTTAGTCTCCAGTCAAAGCATTATATTTGTGTCTATAACGTTGACGCAGTGTTGCCATAATCCTCACTGTACTGCTTCCTCCAGTGCACTTAACACTACATCCTTCACAGCTGCTAAAGGTCGTTGCTGTCGGGGCAGAAACCTCTTAATTCCATCTTTTGTGTTTCTTTCATACACCAACGCCCTTGACCACGTTGTGGCTACAGCGTCACACCAACACATCACAAGTAGCAGATCCTTGACCACGTTGTGGCTACAGCGTCACACCAACACATCACAAGTAGCAGATCCTTGACCACGTTGTGGCTACAGCGTCACACCAACACATCACAAGTAGCAGATCCTTGACCACGTTGTGGCTACAGCGTCACACCAACACATCACAAGTAGCAGATCCTTGACCACGTTGTGGCTACAGCGTCACACCAACACATCACAAGTAGCAGATCCTTGACCACGTTGTGGCTACAGCGTCACACCAACACATCACAAGTAGCAGATCCTTGACCACGTTGTGGCTACAGCGTCACACCAACACATCACAAGTAGCAGATCCTTGACCACGTTGTGGCTACAGCGTCACACCAACACATCACAAGTAGCAGATCCTTGACCACGTTGTGGCTACAGCGTCACACCAACACATCACAAGTAGCAGATCCTTGACCACGTTGTGGCTACAGCGTCACACCAACACATCACAAGTAGCAGATCCTTGACCACGTTGTGGCTACAGCGTCACACCAACACATCACAAGTAGCAGATCCTTCACCACGTTGTGGCTACAGCGTCACACCAACACATCACAAGTAGCAGATCCTTGACCACGTTGTGGCTACAGCGTCACACCAACACATCAGCAGTAGCAGATCCTTGACCACGTTGTGGCTACAGCGTCACACCAACACATCACAAGTAGCAGATCCTTGACCACGTTGTGGCTACAGCGTCACACCAACACATCACAAGTAGCAGATCCTTGACCACGTTGTGGCTACAGCGTCACACCAACACATCACAAGTAGCAGATCCTTGACCACGTTGTGGCTACAGCGTCACACCAACACATCACAAGTAGCAGATCCTTGACCACGTTGTGGCTACAGCGTCACACCAACACATCACAAGTAGCAGATCCTTGACCACGTTGTGGCTACAGCGTCACACCAACACATCACAAGTAGCAGATCCTTGACCACGTTGTGGCTACAGCGTCACACCAACACATCACAAGTAGCAGATCCTTGACCACGTTGTGGCTACAGCGTCACACCAACACATCACAAGTAGCAGATCCTTGACCACGTTGTGGCTACAGCGTCACACCAACACATCACAAGTAGCAGATCCTTGACCACGTTGTGGCTACAGCGTCACACCAACACATCACAAGTAGCAGATCCTTCACCACGTTGTGGCTACAGCGTCACACCAACACATCACAAGTAGCAGATCCTTGACCACGTTGTGGCTACAGCGTCACACCAACACATCACAAGTAGCAGATCCTTGACCACGTTGTGGCTACAGCGTCACACCAACACATCACAAGTAGCAGATCCTTGACCACGTTGTGGCTACAGCGTCACACCAACACATCAGAAGCAGCAGATCCTTGACCACGTTGTGGCTACAGCGTCACACCAACACATCACAAGTAGCAGATCCTTGACCACGTTGTGGCTACAGCGTCACACCAACACATCACAAGTAGCAGATCCTTGACCACGTTGTGGCTACAGCGTCACACCAACACATCACAAGTAGCAGATCCTTGACCACGTTGTGGCTACAGCGTCACACCAACACATCACAAGTAGCAGATCCTTGACCACGTTGTGGCTACAGCGTCACACCAACACATCACAAGTAGCAGATCCTTGACCACGTTGTGGCTACAGCGTCACACCAACACATCACAAGTAGCAGATCCTTGACCACGTTGTGGCTACAGCGTCACACCAACACATCACAAGTAGCAGATCCTTGACCACGTTGTGGCTACAGCGTCACACCAACACATCACAAGTAGCAGATCCTTCACCACGTTGTGGCTACAGCGTCACACCAACACATCACAAGTAGCAGATCCTTGACCACGTTGTGGCTACAGCGTCACACCAACACATCACAAGTAGCAGATCCTTGACCACGTTGTGGCTACAGCGTCACACCAACACATCACAAGTAGCAGATCCTTGACCACGTTGTGGCTACAGCGTCACACCAACACATCAGAAGCAGCAGATCCTTGACCACGTTGTGGCTACAGCGTCACACCAACACATCACAAGTAGCAGATCCTTGACCACGTTGTGGCTACAGCGTCACACCAACACATCACAAGTAGCAGATCCTTGACCACGTTGTGGCTACAGCGTCACACCAACACATCACAAGTAGCAGATCCTTGACCACGTTGTGGCTACAGCGTCACACCAACACATCACAAGTAGCAGATCCTTCACCACGTTGTGGCTACAGCGTCACACCAACACATCACAAGTAGCAGATCCTTGACCACGTTGTGGCTACAGCGTCACACCAACACATCACAAGTAGCAGATCCTTGACCACGTTGTGGCTACAGCGTCACACCAACACATCACAAGTAGCAGATCCTTGACCACGTTGTGGCTACAGCGTCACACCAACACATCAGAAGCAGCAGATCCTTGACCACGTTGTGGCTACAGCGTCACACCAACACATCACAAGTAGCAGATCCTTGACCACGTTGTGGCTACAGCGTCACACCAACACATCACAAGTAGCAGATCCTTGACCACGTTGTGGCTACAGCGTCACACCAACACATCACAAGTAGCAGATCCTTGACCACGTTGTGGCTACAGCGTCACACCAACACATCACAAGTAGCAGATCCTTGACCACGTTGTGGCTACAGCGTCACACCAACACATCACAAGTAGCAGATCCTTGACCACGTTGTGGCTACAGCGTCACACCAACACATCACAAGTAGCAGATCCTTGACCACGTTGTGGCTACAGCGTCACACCAACACATCACAAGTAGCAGATCCTTGACCACGTTGTGGCTACAGCGTCACACCAACACATCACAAGTAGCAGATCCTTCACCACGTTGTGGCTACAGCGTCACACCAACACATCACAAGTAGCAGATCCTTGACCACGTTGTGGCTACAGCGTCACACCAACACATCACAAGTAGCAGATCCTTGACCACGTTGTGGCTACAGCGTCACACCAACACATCACAAGTAGCAGATCCTTGACCACGTTGTGGCTACAGCGTCACACCAACACATCAGAAGCAGCAGCAGATCCTTGACCACGTTGTGGCTACAGCGTCACACCAACACATCACAAGTAGCAGATCCTTGACCACGTTGTGGCTACAGCGTCACACCAACACATCACAAGTAGCAGATCCTTGACCACGTTGTGGCTACAGCGTCACACCAACACATCACAAGTAGCAGATCCTTGACCACGTTGTGGCTACAGCGTCACACCAACACATCACAAGTAGCAGATCCTTGACCACGTTGTGGCTACAGCGTCACACCAACACATCACAAGTAGCAGATCCTTGACCACGTTGTGGCTACAGCGTCACACCAACACATCACAAGTAGCAGATCCTTGACCACGTTGTGGCTACAGCGTCACACCAACACATCACAAGTAGCAGATCCTTGACCACGTTGTGGCTACAGCGTCACACCAACACATCACAAGTAGCAGATCCTTGACCACGCTGTGGCTACAGCGTCACACCAACACATCACAAGTAGCAGATCCTTGACCACGTTGTGGCTACAGCGTCACACCAACACATCACAAGTAGCAGATCCTTGACCACGCTGTGGCTACAGCGTCACACCAACACATCACAAGTAGCAGATCCTTGACCACGTTGTGGCTACAGCGTCACACCAACACATCACAAGTAGCAGATCCTTGACCACGCTGTGGCTACAGCGTCACACCAACACATCACAAGTAGCAGATCCTTGACCACGCTGTGGCTACAGCGTCACACCAACACATCACAAGTAGCAGATCCTTGACCACGTTGTGGCTACAGCGTCACACCAACACATCACAAGTAGCAGATCCTTGACCACGTTGTGGCTACAGCGTCACACCAACACATCACAAGTAGCAGATCCTTGACCACGTTGTGGCTACAGCGTCACACCAACACATCACAAGTAGCAGATCCTTGACCACGTTGTGGCTACAGCGTCACACCAACACATCACAAGTAGCAGATCCTTGACCACGCTGTGGCTACAGCGTCACACCAACACATCACAAGTAGCAGATCCTTGACCACGTTGTGGCTACAGCGTCACACCAACACATCACAAGTAGCAGATCCTTGACCACGCTGTGGCTACAGCGTCACACCAACACATCACAAGTAGCAGATCCTTGACCACGTTGTGGCTACAGCGTCACACCAACACATCACAAGTAGCAGATCCTTGACCACGCTGTGGCTACAGCGTCACACCAACACATCACAAGTAGCAGATCCTTGACCACGCTGTGGCTACAGCGTCACACCAACACATCACAAGTAGCAGATCCTTGACCACGTTGTGGCTACAGCGTCACACCAACACATCACAAGTAGCAGATCCTTGACCACGTTGTGGCTACAGCGTCACACCAACACATCACAAGTAGCAGATCCTTGACCACGTTGTGGCTACAGCGTCACACCAACACATCACAAGTAGCAGATCCTTGACCACGTTGTGGCTACAGCGTCACACCAACACATCACAAGTAGCAGATCCTTGACCACGCTGTGGCTACAGCGTCACACCAACACATCACAAGTAGCAGATCCTTGACCACGTTGTGGCTACAGCGTCACACCAACACATCACAAGTAGCAGATCCTTGACCACGCTGTGGCTACAGCGTCACACCAACACATCACAAGTAGCAGATCCTTGACCACGTTGTGGCTACAGCGTCACACCAACACATCACAAGTAGCAGATCCTTGACCACGTTGTGGCTACAGCGGCACACCAACACATCACAAGTAGCAGATCCTTGACCACGCTGTGGCTACAGCGGCACACCAACACATCACAAGTAGCAGATCCTTGACCACGTTGTGGCTACAGCGTCACACCAACACATCACAAGTAGCAGATCCTTGACCACGTTGTGGCTACAGCGTCACACCAACACATCACAAGTAGCAGATCCTTGACCACGTTGTGGCTACAGCGGCACACCAACACATCACAAGTAGCAGATCCTTGACCACGTTGTGGCTACAGCGTCACACCAACACATCACAAGTAGCAGATCCTTGACCACGTTGTGGCTACAGCGTCACACCAACACATCACAAGTAGCAGATCCTTGACCACGTTGTGGCTACAGCGTCACACCAACACATCACAAGTAGCAGATCCTTGACCACGTTGTGGCTACAGCGTCACACCAACACATCACAAGTAGCAGATCCTTGACCACGTTGTGGCTACAGCGTCACACCAACACATCACAAGTAGCAGATCCTTGACCACGTTGTGGCTACAGCGTCACACCAACACATCACAAGTAGCAGATCCTTGACCACGCTGTGGCTACAGCGTCACACCAACACATCACAAGTAGCAGATCCTTGACCACGTTGTGGCTACAGCGTCACACCAACACATCACAAGTAGCAGATCCTTGACCACGTTGTGGCTACAGCGTCACACAACACATCACAAGTAGCAGATCCTTGACCACGTTGTGGCTACAGCGTCACACCAACACATCACAAGTAGCAGATCCTTGACCACGTTGTGCTACAGCGTCACACCAACACATCACGAAGTAGCAGATCCTTGACCACGTTGTGGCTACAGCGTCACACCAACACATCACAAGTAGCAGATCCTTGACCACGTTGTGGCTACAGCGTCACACCAACACATCACAAGTAGCAGATCCTTGACCACGTTGTGGCTACAGCGTCACACCAACACATCACAAGTAGCAGATCCTTGACCACGTTGTGCTACAGCGTCACACCAACACATCACAAGTAGCAGATCCTTGACCACGTTGTGGCTACAGCGTCACACCAACACATCACAAGTAGCAGATCCTTGACCACGTTGTGGCTACAGCGTCACACCAACACATCACAAGTAGCAGATCCTTGACCACGTTGTGGCTACAGCGTCACACCAACACATCACAAGTAGCAGATCCTTGACCACGTTGTGGCTACAGCGTCACACCAACATCACAAGTAGCAGATCCTTGACCACGCTGTTGGCTACAGCGTCACACCAACACATCACAAGTAGCAGATCCTTGACCACGTTGTGGCTACAGCGTCACACCAACACATCACAAGTAGCAGATCCTTGACCACGTTGTGGCTACAGCGTCACACCAACACATCACAAGTAGCAGATCCTTGACCACGTTGTGGCTACAGCGTCACACCAACACATCACAAGTAGCAGATCCTTGACCACGTTGTGGCTACAGCGTCACACCAACACATCACAAGTAGCAGATCCTTGACCACGTTGTGGCTACAGCGTCACACCAACACATCACAGGTAGCAGATCCTTGACCACGTTGGTGGCTACAGCGTCACACCAACACATCACAAGTAGCAGATCCTTCACCACGTTGTGGCTACAGCGTCACACCAACACATCACAAGTAGCAGATCCTTGACCACGTTGTGGCTACAGCGTCACACCAACACATCACAAGTAGCAGATCCTTGACCACGTTGTGGCTACAGCGTCACACCAACACATCACAAGTAGCAGATCCTTGACCACGTTGTGGCTACAGCGTCACACCAACACATCACAAGTAGCAGATCCTTGACCACGTTGTGGCTACAGCGTCACACCAACACATACAAGTAGCAGATCCTTGACCACGTGTGGCTACAGCGTCACACCAACACATCACAAGTAGCAGATCCTTGACCACGTTGGGGCTACAGCGTCACACCAACACATCACAAGTAGCAGATCCTTGACCACGTTGTGGCTACAGCGTCACACCAACACATCACAAGTAGCAGATCCTTGACCACGTTGTGGCTACAGCGTCACACCAACACATCACAAGTAGCAGATCCTTGACCACGTTGTGGCTACAGCGTCACACCAACACATCACAAGTAGGCAGATCCTTGACCACGTTGGTGGCTACAGCGTCACACCAACACATCACAAGTAGCAGATCCTTGACCACGTTGTGGCTACAGCGTCACACCAACACATCACAAGTAGCAGATCCTTGACCACGTTGTGGCTACAGCGTCACACCAACACATCACAAGGTAGCAGATCCTTGACCACGTTGTGGCTACAGCGTCACACCAACACATCACAAGTAGCAGATCCTTCACCACGTTGTGGCTACAGCGTCACACCAACACATCACAAGTAGCAGATCCTTGACCACGTTGTGGCTACAGCGTCACACCAACACATCACAAGTAGCAGATCCTTGACCACGTTGTGGCTACAGCGTCACACCAACCACATCACAAGTAGCAGATCCTTGACCACGTTGTGGCTACAGCGTCACACCAACACATCACAAGTAGCAGATCCTTGACCACGTTGTGGCTACAGCGTCACACCAACACATCACAAGTAGCAGATCCTTGACCACGTTGTGGCTACAGCGTCACACAACACATCACAAGTAGCAGATCCTTGACCACGTTGTGGCTACAGCGTCACACCAACACATCACAAGTAGCAGATCCTTGACCACGTTGTGGCTACAGCGTCACACCAACACATCACAAGTAGCAGATCCTTGACCACGTTGTGGCTACAGCGTCACACCAACACATCACAAGTAGCAGATCCTTGACCACGTTGTGGCTACAGCGTCACACCAACACATCACAAGTAGCAGATCCTTGACCACGTGTGGCTACAGCGTCACACCAACACATCACAAGTAGCAGATCCTTGACCACGTTGTGGCTACAGCGTCACACCAACACATCACAAGTAGCAGATCCTTGACCACGTTGTGGCTACAGCGTCACACCAACACATCACAAGTAGCAGATCCTTGACCACGTGTGGCTACAGCGTCACACCAACACATCACAAGTAGCAGATCCTTGACCACGCTGTGGCTACAGCGTCACACCAACACATCACAAGTAGCAGATCCTTGACCACGTTGTGGCTACAGCGTCACACCAACACATCACAAGTAGCAGATCCTTGACCACGCTGTGGCTACAGCGTCACACCAACACATCACAAGTAGCAGATCCTTGACCACGTTGTGGCTACAGCGTCACACCAACACATCACAAGTAGCAGATCCTTGACCACGTTGTGGCTACAGCGTCACACCAACACATCACAAGTAGCAGATCCTTGACCACGTTGTGGCTACAGCGTCACACCAAACACATCACAAGTAGCAGATCCTTGACCACGTTGTGGCTACAGCGTCACACCAACACATCACAAGTAGCAGATCCTTGACCACGTTGTGGCTACAGCGTCACACCAACACATCACAAGTAGCAGATCCTTGACCACGTTGTGGCTACAGCGTCACACCAACACATCACAAGTAGCAGATCCTTGACCACGTTGTGGCTACAGCGTCACACCAACACATCACAAGTAGCAGATCCTTGACCACGCTGTGGCTACAGCGTCACACCAACACATCACAAGTAGCAGATCCTTGACCACGTTGTGGCTACAGCGTCACACCAACACATCACAAGTAGCAGATCCTTCACCACGTTGTGGCTACAGCGTCACACCAACACATCACAAGTAGCAGATCCTTGACCACGCTGTGGCTACAGCGTCACACCAACACATCACAAGTAGCAGATCCTTGACCACGCTGTGGCTACAGCGTCACACCAACACATCACAAGTAGCAGATCCTTGACCACGTTGTGGCTACAGCGTCACACCAACACATCACAAGTAGCAGATCCTTGACCACGTTGTGGCTACAGCGTCACACCAACACATCACAAGTAGCAGATCCTTGACCACGCTGTGGCTACAGCGTCACACCAACACATCACAAGTAGCAGATCCTTGACCACGTTGTGGCTACAGCGTCACACCAACACATCACAAGTAGCAGATCCTTCACCACGTTGTGGCTACAGCGTCACACCAACACATCACAAGTAGCAGATCCTTGACCACGCTGTGGCTACAGCGTCACACCAACACATCACAAGTAGCAGATCCTTGACCACGTTGTGGCTACAGCGTCACACCAACACATCACAAGTAGCAGATCCTTGACCACGTTGTGGCTACAGCGTCACACCAACACATCACAGGTAGCAGATCCTTGACCACGTTGTGGCTACAGCGTCACACCAACACATCACAAGTAGCAGATCCTTGACCACGTTGTGGCTACAGCGTCACACCAACACATCACAAGTAGCAGATCCTTGACCACGTTGTGGCTACAGCGTCACACCAACACATCACAAGTAGCAGATCCTTGACCACGTTGTGGCTACAGCGTCACACCAACACATCACAAGTAGCAGATCCTTGACCACGTTGTGGCTACAGCGTCACACCAACACATCACAAGTAGCAGATCCTTGACCACGCTGTGGCTACAGCGTCACACCAACACATCACAAGTAGCAGATCCTTGACCACGTTGTGGCTACAGCGTCACACCAACACATCACAAGTAGCAGATCCTTGACCACGCTGTGGCTACAGCGTCACACCAACACATCACAAGTAGCAGATCCTTGACCACGTTGTGGCTACAGCGTCACACCAACACATCACAAGTAGCAGATCCTTGACCACGTTGTGGCTACAGCGTCACACCAACACATCACAAGTAGCAGATCCTTGACCACGTTGTGGCTACAGCGTCACACCAACACATCACAAGTAGCAGATCCTTGACCACGTTGTGGCTACAGCGTCACACCAACACATCACAAGTAGCAGATCCTTGACCACGTTGTGGCTACAGCGTCACACCAACACATCACAAGTAGCAGATCCTTGACCACGTTGTGGCTACAGCGTCACACCAACACATCACAAGTAGCAGATCCTTGACCACGTTGTGGCTACAGCGTCACACCAACACATCACAAGTAGCAGATCCTTCACCACGTTGTGGCTACAGCGTCACACCAACACATCACAAGTAGCAGATCCTTGACCACGTTGTGGCTACAGCGTCACACCAACACATCACAAGTAGCAGATCCTTGACCACGTTGTGGCTACAGCGTCACACCAACACATCACAAGTAGCAGATCCTTGACCACGTTGTGGCTACAGCGTCACACCAACACATCACAAGTAGCAGATCCTTGACCACGTTGTGGCTACAGCGTCACACCAACACATCACAAGTAGCAGATCCTTGACCACGTTGTGGCTACAGCGTCACACCAACACATCACAAGTAGCAGATCCTTGACCACGTTGTGGCTACAGCGTCACACCAACACATCACAAGTAGCAGATCCTTGACCACGTTGTGGCTACAGCGTCACACCAACACATCACAAGTAGCAGATCCTTGACCACGTTGTGGCTACAGCGTCACACCAACACATCACAAGTAGCAGATCCTTGACCACGTTGTGGCTACAGCGTCACACCAACACATCACAAGTAGCAGATCCTTGACCACGTTGTGGCTACAGCGTCACACCAACACATCACAAGTAGCAGATCCTTGACCACGTTGTGGCTACAGCGTCACACCAACACATCACAAGTAGCAGATCCTTGACCACGTTGTGGCTACAGCGTCACACCAACACATCACAAGTAGCAGATCCTTGACCACGTTGTGGCTACAGCGTCACACCAACACATCACAAGTAGCAGATCCTTGACCACGTTGTGGCTACAGCGTCACACCAACACATCACAAGTAGCAGATCCTTGACCACGTTGTGGCTACAGCGTCACACCAACACATCACAAGTAGCAGATCCTTGACCACGTTGTGGCTACAGCGTCACACCAACACATCACAAGTAGCAGATCCTTGACCACGTTGTGGCTACAGCGTCACACCAACACATCACAAGTAGCAGATCCTTGACCACGTTGTGGCTACAGCGTCACACCAACACATCACAAGTAGCAGATCCTTGACCACGTTGTGGCTACAGCGTCACACCAACACATCACAAGTAGCAGATCCTTGACCACGTTGTGGCTACAGCGTCACACCAACACATCACAAGTAGCAGATCCTTGACCACGTTGTGGCTACAGCGTCACACCAACACATCACAAGTAGCAGATCCTTGACCACGTTGTGGCTACAGCGTCACACCAACACATCACAAGTAGCAGATCCGCAAGCTTTCGCGACGCGTTTCGACTTTCGACCTCGTCGATCTGCTGCTTTTGCTATGTTAGAATTTTAATCCTGAAAAGTAAAGCATCTGAAAGTGAAAAAGTGGTTAGGTGTGTTTTAAATATAAATACTGTATTGGACCAATTAGAAGTAACAAGAGTTTGTGAACTAAATAAGGACTACATTGGAACACGGGTTCTTTCTTCGTTCCGTTCCATCTCCTGAAAATAAACTATTGTTTAGGATGTACAAGGTTTCCACCCAACGGAGACCATATTGATTTTCTCTTCTGTAAACCTCCGGTTGGTGTGAAGGGAAAAAAAAGTAACTTCACTCGGGTATCAACAACACACACAATGTTCAGATCAATACCTCGGCATCACGACGTGTGTGTGTGTGTGTGTGTGTGTGTGTATGCGTGTTTTATGGCAGTGGTTCTCAAACTTGGTTTTATATATGATTTTCATTGTTCTCTCACTCAACGGTAAACAAACCAACATACAGTATGGAGTGTTAAAGGAGTTGTTCGCCCAAACAATGACTTATTTTCTATCAATTACACACCCCCATGGATCTGATGATGACCGGTGGAGTCGATAGGAGACTCAATGACCTTGCATTTGAGTGCTACCACTGTCTCCTACTACCACTGTCTCCTACTACCACTGTCTCCTACCACAGTCTCCTACCACTGTCTCCTACCACTGTCTCCTACTACCACTGTCTCCTACCACAGTCTCCTACCACTGTCTCCTACCACTGTCTCCTACCACAGTCTCCTACCACTGTCTCCTACCACTGTCTCCTACCACAGTCTCCTACCACAGTCTCCTACCAGTCTCCTACCACAGTCTCCTACCAGTCTCCTACCACAGTCTCCTACCAGTCTCCTACCACAGTCTCCTACCAGTCGCCTACCACAGTCTCCGCCCGTTATCAAATTATTGGCTTAGGAATGTGACAGAAACAAACCTAATCTCCATGAATTCAAGGCTTTATGGGGTGTGTAATTGGTAGAAAATGTCTCATTTTGTGGGTGAACTACGCCTTTTAATGTCTGGATGGGTTGGTCACAGTTCTCAGGCTCAGGGTATCTGCATTCTGCACCTTTTCTAAAATGCCAATTTAACGACGTTAAAGATGTGCGCGCGCACGCGTCTGTGTGTGCGACTGTGCGCGATTGTGTGTGTGCGCGTGAGCTGTGCGTGTGTGCGAGAGAGAGCGAGAAAGTCTTGTAACTTGTAACTGATATCAAAATAAATTACTGATGTGTTTAATATTTTGTATACTTTTGCAACATTTTAAAATATAGTAGAAAAAGATGATCTGTGAGCTCACAACGCATCGTCATTGCGACATATTGTGAGCTTGTAGATCGGCTACTGTATTTCCACTGTTTTTGGACATGAAATGAACATTTTCATTCAAGGTAATTGTGATTATCTCATAATAATGAGATTATCATATTATGATTGCAATTAGACGATTTATGGAATGATATTATGGCAATAAACTGAAGTTGGACGGAATGTGCTGTCGGGCAGAAAGCTTACATTCTCTATATTTCATCTTTTTTATGTTTTAATGTCCCATTTTATATTAATGGCCTGTATTATAATTTATTAATCTACCCTATTTTAGACTTGTGTGTCATGTGACAGTATCGCCAGAAGTAGTAAAATATATCCAATCTTTATAGCTCATAGACACATTTTGGGCTATTTTCAGCTATTAAAAAAGGGAAACATAAATCACCTCTGACATCCCAAAAATAGAGATACCAGGTTGAAAGTGTCAGTGGTGGAAAGTAATTAAGTACATTTACTTGACGAAGACCCGAAGGGGTCGACACGTTGGATCCTTCTCCATGAAATAGAAATGTGGAGCTCAAGACGAACTACATCTCCTTTCATCTGTACGTATTTTTGTTCAGCAACCGTATTGAGATGTGCGTGCTTTCCTGCTGGATCATTTTCCTGTGTTTAGTCACTGCCAGCCTTTTTTTCCATATTTGCTTACCTTTTTAGTAGTCACGGAATATTCATATTCACTACGATCACGTCCCGGAATGTGCTCGCGCATGCTTAGAGTACTGTTATAATTACCATCTTCTCTGGCTCTTTTCCTCGAACAATGCGTGAGCTTGAAGTACATTTTGAATTCCGGACTTTTACTTGTAACAGAGTACTTCTATAATGCAGTATCGGTACTTTTAGTTAAGTAAACAATGTGAGTACTTTATCCACCACTGGAAAGTGGTTATCCCATTAAGACATCATGCCGATTCTACAAATGCCTTCTAAGTCAGTGGTTCTCAAACTTTGTTTGTGCCAAGGAACCCCAACATTATATAACACTCCATCTGAAAATGTATTGTGCCAGGTCAGTGCCAAGTCATGTGACTGATAATCTGCTTTCGTAGTCGTGAGAAGTCATCTCAATATAAAGTTGTATAGCAATGTCTTCTTTCACCATATATCCAGCCACGTCTGTATGGTTGACATTATTGAAAATCATACCGTCTAAAATTTAAATCAACCGTTCTCAAACTCTTTCCATGTCAACGACCCCCAAATCAATATGTATTGAGAGACACACACACACACACACACACACACACACACACACACACACACACTGCCTATTAATGACTTGATCGACCCTTACCAATGAAGTTGCACTGCGACACTTTGTGAGCTTTATAGAACGTCTGTTTTCGGCTAATGTGCGCAGTCTGCGTACACAACACGCACGCACGCACTGCTGTTCTTTCCTCTCTTATTCAGGAGGAGTTTGCTCAGTAACCCCCCCCCCCCCCTCACCTCCACCTCCTAAAGAATTCAGAGCTGGGAATTACAGAGCAGCTCCAAGAGAGGGATTTTATACACTGGAAAGGTCAGAGAGAGAAAGACTTCCAGAAAGAAAAGGGGAGGCAGGGGAGAAGAGAACAGATGGGAGGATCAAAAGAAAAGAAAGGAAAAGAAAAGAAAGATATCAGGAGAGCAGTGGAGGTGGAGATAACAGAATACTGCTCCAACTAAGCCACTATTTTCTTTTCTGCAATTATTTGGTTGCTTGATTACTTTTCCGATTAGTCAGTAATTTAGTTTTTTATACTGATGTGTGTGTGCCTCAGAGGCAGAAACCTTGTATCTCAAATGTTTTTATGTTTCGTTTTTTTGCTCTTGTTTTGTTTTTAGTTTCATTGATGAAAGAAATTCTTAATTCAATGCCTTTCTTCATCACAAAAGGGGTGCACAAACATCGTGAAACTGTACAGCGGCACACAAAATAATCGAAAGTAGCAGATCTACAAGCTTGAAACTTGACGTGAAGCTACACGTCTTGAGCATTTTGAGTTTGTAGATGATGTTTCCACCCTTCAGATGATATATAGACGCGCACGCCACACACACACACACACACACACACACACTCACACACACACACTCACTCTCACACACACACCCACACACACACACACACACACACACACACACACATCTGGTATTGTGCAGGGGATTAGGCAGGCTGTTGAGGGGGTCTTTTTCGGAGACTATATAAAAAGTGGATAAACCGGTGGATTGTGCTGATCCATCCCATAATGGAATCAGCGGCTGTCTCCATGGCAACAGGGGCTCTTCTTATGAAGTCCACTCTGAATGCACTGATGGGTGAAGTTCTCACATGCACTTTTATTTATTTATTTGACATGTTGGGGTCATTTTTAACGTCCACTCAGGGTGACAGAAACACAGAAGCCTGAATGTTTGAAGGTGAAGTAGCCTAGTATCCACAGTACTTATACTGTAAATATACTGAATGTCCCCCAAGGGTTGTCCTTCCACGCTGGCTTGGGGGACCCATAGGACACGGGGTAGTGTCCTGGCAAGATCCCAATGAGATTAGAAAGAGTGTGTGTGTGTGTGTGTGTGTGCGCGCGCGTGCACACACACACACACACACACACACACACCACACAATGCAAATTCAAATGTGTATCAGAACACATGTACGTGTGTGTGTGTGTGTGTGTGTGTGTGTGCGCGCCACATTCACACAACGCAGGCCTTTGAAGTCGGTGCCAGACGTCCAGGTCAGCGTTGCACACAGATGTTCGCATGCTGTTCACTTCTAATGCCACACGCATGCACGCACATAAACACACGCATCACCACGCACACAGACACACGCACGCACGCACACACACACACACACACACACACACACACACACACACACAGACTATGCAACGAGCGATTGTCCTTGATTGAATGTATTCAATTGTGATTAGCCTACTATTTACTGTATTTAGATGTGTGAATGAATGTGCGTGCGGACGTGTGCGTTTATACGCAAATGTGACAGCTGATAATAAAGTAATATTGCGCCGATGTGTGCGTGCGTCAATCATGTGCACATGTGTGTGCATAGGTGCACACGTGTGTCCGTTATTAGCAGCAGTTGAATGAACGTGAGACTCTGTAGCTTCTTTTTAAAAGAGTGTAATAATTGAAGGCAGCCTGCCGGTTGGTTGCTATGAGAGGAGCTAACTGTGACACAGAATGTTGTTTAAGCTGTTGCTAAGAACACAGAGTTCCTAATATCTCCCACTCTGCTCAGTGGTTCTCAACTTGTGGGTTAAGGGTCCCCAAGTTATGTTTTTGGGGGTCCCCAGATGATTAGCTTAATGTGCAACATTGTTTGCTCACTCAACAGTAAACAAACCAACCCAGTACACAGTGCATACAGGGCGTTTAATACCTCTAAAATGAAAAATACTAACACGACCAATGATGTCAAATCAAACCAACACACTATTCTATAAAAAGTGGTAAAATAAATATTGGCCAAATTATTACCTAAGAACTGATTTGAAACACTTACACATCTAGTTCTGTTCGGCTATGTTCACAATATTTCTGTGTGGAACAGGCATTAAATGTAACGATTCCAAGTGCTTGTCAGTGTGTGGGGGCGTCCCTTGTTAGTGTGTGGGTGGTCCCCAGTCTTTGCTTTAAGGGTGGGAGGAAAACCCTGTAGATTGTCCACTCTCCTCCTGTCCTTCAGAGTCTAAACGTCAAGGTGAAGACAGATGGATGGTCTTATCTCCTCCTTCCTTTAAATTCAGTCTTTGTCCTTTACTTCTCTCCTCTCCTCTCCCTCCATCCTCGGTGCATCCTTTCCGTTGTTCCCCTGACGACATGAAGCTGCCACTCCGTGTTACTGTCAGTCGAGCGGGCGCGGCGCCGGCATCCCCCACATCACAGCCAGGCCTTTGATTGGCCCGGGTTAGCCTTTCCAGGTCGACGAGCCGCTGCCTGATAATAACCTTGTTTGATTGCTGGAGTGGAGATGTAATTGATTGATCCGCTCGCTGCGTCTGTCGGCGGGCGCAGGGGCGGGGGCTTCAGGCACAGAAAACCCAGGCATGTGTGGGTGGGAGGTGGGAACCGGTGATTCGACCAGGCATAGCACTTGATAACTACGCACATGCGACCGTGTGCTCATGTACCCACAGACACACACACACACACACACACACACACAAGTTATCAGTCGCCAGGACTCATTTCCAGTCGTGGCAAAATTTATTTCAGACAGATTTCCGATAATAGCCGACCTGTGAGCTCCACAAGGCGTGGCACTGTGAGCTTGAAGGTTATTTGTTTATTTATTTCTCGGCAAACTAACAATAGAATATGTCATGTTCAGATGCATCCTCCATATAACCCTAATGGTCTCTGATGGGAATGGGGATGATAAAAGTCGGGAACGCAAGCTCCCCACCCGCTTATGTAATGCATGATGTACCCATTGCAGCCATTACCAGAGGGTCTGTCTGTCTGTGTTTGTGTTTGTGTCACTTTTATGGCCATATATGGAGATCCCTGACATCCTACCAATATTGCATGCAGTAATAATCCACCATAGTTGTCAGTCATTAGCCTTTCCCTGTAAAATCACGCCCGCTGTATACATAAAAAGAGTGCTCGGGACAGACTACATTTGAAATAGCTTTGTTGAGACTTTGGCTGACATAACACAAATCTACCGTCAGAGATGGCCTCGGAGACCCAGGCGATATAGTTTTAAAAGAAAAAAAGCAATCCGTCAGAGAGACTCACAGTGGTGCTTCAGAATAAGAAGGTGTGCTTCGCAGGACAACATCAAATGGCAGAAGTTTTAGCTGCCTGTTAACTTCAAATTGCCCACTTGTGAGTTCAGAAGCTGTTGTGCACGCAGGGCCTTCTCAGAGTGATGCTGCTCTGTTTTCATTACAGTTGAGTTTAACACGACCTCCGCTCCCATTTAGTCAGTGATTAAACGGCACTTACACCCAGGTAATTACTGTTCCTCCTCACCGGAGTCCAGTGCTCTCCTGTCAGAGGGGGCGATATATATTCTGCCAGGAGACGGAAATTATTATTGTGCAGCTTTCATAGAAAAACTTGTGAATTGCTGTGGCTCTTGGCGGTGGCTTGTAGAATACGTTAGAGGATGCAACTTTTCAAAACATCCCCTCAAAAGCCCCTGTTCCTCCTCGACAACGTTAGCTGCTCTGCAGTCCCTTTACAATCAATTTTAGTCTTTAGCTAGTCAGCCTTTCTGCGGTATAGACTCAAACTTGCTGACCGGCACACCGTGAAAGTGCTCTCTGACGCAACGCAGGGGGGTTTACTGTAGCAGCTAAGCATGGAGGAGAGGAATAGGAGAGGAGTTTGACTTTTCCACTGGCTTCATACTCGGACACAGACAGTGTGCAGCCAGTGTCTTTAACATGACGGGGATCATAGAGATAGCGGCTCCTCGCCTGCCCTCTCCTTTCTGCTCCCAAGGTTGCCATTTGTTCCCCTTAATTCTACCAGCTGGTATTAATTAAATTGAGAGGAGAGGGGACAAAAGGAGTGTGTGTGTGTGTGTGTGTGTGTGTGTGTGTGTGTGTGTGTGTGTGTGTGTGTGTGTGTGTGTGTGTGTGTGTGTGTGTGTGTGTGTGTGTGTGTGTGTGTGTGTGTGTGTGTGTGTGTGTGTGTGTGTGTGTGTGTGTGTGTGTGTGTGTGTCTGTGTCTGTGTGTGTGTGTGTGTGTCTGTGTGTGTGTGTGCTTCACACTCATACTGTAGAAACACACAATTGCAAGCTTTTCACCAACTCCAATTATTATGATTCATATTTTTGTATTTAGCTCCAATTTGTCTCTCATAACCGCTCTGCTTTCTCAGCCACTTGTCGGCTGTGAGCAGAATCAAGTGGAGACCATCTCTCTGTGAGGATAATTATCCATCTGCAAAAAGACCAAAACCACTGATTAGGAGATCAACAAACACTGCTTTCGGAAGGAGTTGGGAGAAGCTTTAATGAGGTTTAACGACTTTGCTGACTCGCCGTTGTCTGGAAAACTGTTCCCAGAGAAAGTGTGCAGGTTATTTTCTGCCACATGCGCTGTCGGGCAGAAACCTCTTATCTCCATATTTGTGGGGTTTTTTCCCTTAAAACTGGCCTACTTGATTATACTAGACGTCACACCAAAGCATAGCAGATCTGCATGATCAAAGCGCGGCACAGAGTGACACAGTTTGAGCTTGTAGATCTGCTACTTTTGCTATTCATTTATTTTTAATCCTGAAAAGTAACAGTTTTGGACAGTAGCTTCTGTAACTCTCTCCTTTTTTTTAAATATATCTTTTATCCCACGATTTTGTAACCCATTTTTCACCCCTGTGTCAATCATCTAATGTGATCCTGGGCTCTACACACCCTCCACCAACCTAGTCCCCATATATGGGGGAGATTGGGAGAGCAACCGACTTGAACTCATGCTTCCTTCATGCCTGAGTGTCCAAGTTGCTCCTTTACACCTGACAGGGGGGAGTTTCCCTGGTTGGACGTAGCCCGTGGAAGGAACACGTTATTCCAACCAGTTCCTTTCCCCTCCATCAGGCGCCCCGGCTGGCCAGGGGGAGGCAGTTTAGTTTAGTTAGCAGTGAGGATTACTGCATGTTTTTTGTGAGGGTACCTACCCTAGTAGGTACCCTCACGCCCGCTGTAACTCTCTCCTCCTTCTATAACTCTCTCCTCTCAGCATCTTAGTTTAGTAGTTTTTTTCCCCACCTTCTACTTTTAGTACACTTTCTTTATACATACTGTCAAGAGCACACACAGTTATGTAACTTCATGGTGAACTGCCTCATACCAATGCCATTCAAGTTATTGACAGAGAAGTGCACCTTCTCAAGCGAACTTGAGCAACGAGAGGCACCCCAAGCAAGCTCAACCGAGCGAGTCGCCGTGCCAAGCGCTGCAAAGTCTCCTTGAGCCGACTCAGTGCTCTCCGAGTTATCTTCCCGACAGGGGACAGTACCGTAAATTCTGTGAACTGGTCAAACTTAGCCTAGTTGCTTCTTTTGGGCTGGTTTTCATAGACCTGGCCGGTCATAATTTCACCCCCCTCCCTATCTAAGTATTGAACAGTTTTAGGATGTTGATATTCATATTGTTCATCATCATTAGGGCCCCAAAAAACACCTTAGACCTTAGTGTCTATTTCAAACACAAAGTGTTTTTTACTGGGGCAGGATGTCTGTCTAATTTCACCCCCCTCCGTACTGAAGTATAGGACAGTATAAAGACGTCCATATTCATCTTGTATTCATCTTTACAGACCCAAATCATACCCTAGAAAGCGTGTCTATTTCTATTTCAAACAAAGTGGTTTAGGTGATATTATAATACTTGACATTAATAAGTCAGTATAATAAGCTTTATAATGTGTTATGATAAAGGTTATCATTATTTATTATTTATTTATTTTAGTACTTTTTTGCATAAACATGGAATACATAGCAAGTTATGAAGTATTATAATACTTGATATTATAAGTCATTATAATAAAGTTTATAATAATGTGTTATGATTAAGCTTATAAAGTATAATGATTATTTATCAGTGCTTATAAATATAATTATACATGTTCATCAGAAGATTATAATATATTATAATTCATAATGCGTTATAAATGTGGGATGCATAGCAAGTGTTACCTTGGGTTTTTATGGAATTATCTGTATATGTAATGTGTCTTGCCAGGGCAGACACTGTGCTATTCAATATTCCTCCAGTCTTCATTTACACTTGACACCTGATGACATTTGCATAATGAGCTCACTCTGTCTCCCATCATGGGAAACGGGGCGGGGTAGATAGAGATTCTGTGCAGAGCGTGTGCGCGTGCGTGCGTGTGTGTGTGTGCGTATGATTTGTGCATGCGTACATTCTTGTAAATGCCCTCGCCCCCCCCCTCCTCCTCAATCAGCCTCATTAGGTGCGCAGTAGGCTACATGTGAGTGCAGAGTGTCACCTTATTTGGTCTCGATGTGTGTGAAGGTGGATGGGAACACTTTAGATGTCGGATGCTAATCTGCTGCAGAATCTCTGCAGAAGTCTATCTTAGCAGTCGGGCAGAAACCTCTCATCTCCATATTCTAACTAATTCTAGTTTGTTTTTCTTCAAATTGACACTGCTTGATCATACAACTGCAAGCCTGCAGATCTGCTGCCTTGAAATGTAACAGTTTTGGACATTTCCACCCGACACAGACGATAATGACGTCCGCCAACACGGGAGGCATACTTTGGTTAGACAGCATTGGTTAGACATAGCATTGGTCCGACTGGATTTAGGTTGGTGAGGGGTGTGTTAAAACGACCAGATTTAGGTTGGTGAGGGGTGTGTTAAAACGACCGGATTTAGGTTGGTGAGGGGTGCGTTAAAACTACCTGATTAAGGTTGGTGAGGGGTGCGTTAACACGACCAGATTAAGGTTGGTGAGGGGTGCGTTAACACGACCGGATTAAGGTTGGTGAGGTGCGTTAAGGGTTGGAAGAGGGTTAGGTTTGTTTAGGTGTATCATATAATTGTCCAGCAGAAGACTGATGCATGAGCCTGAGTTTATTCATGTATCCCTCACAAGGTTTCAGCCTCGCACGTCCTCTGACTCTCAGTCCATCTCATTCAGAAAATCCACACGTCTCTTACAGTCACTTCGTGTAGTCATTTCTGAGCAGGAATAAACAGAAAGGAGGTGTCATTCGACCCCCCATAAACCAGTGCTTTGTTTATGCAGGTGGATTAGGATATGATGGAGTAGTATTTACGAGAACAAAGCACTGACACACGGAGATAGGAGGTTTCTGGCCAGCGTCAAAATGAAACCGAGGTACAGGAGGGTAGAGAACGTATGTGAGAGAGAGAGAGAGAAATAAAGGGATAAGTACAGAGCAATTCAAAGGAGAAATAAAACTGCATTAAGATCAGGCCTTCAGATTCCATTGTTACACGGAGCGACACAGCCAGTGGCACCCTGTGATTGTTAACCTACAGCTAAGTATGTAGAGGACATTACTGTGTGTGCACGTGTGTGTGCGTGACATCGAATCCATTTCATGCGTCAAAACTTCTCGTCACTGCAGAGTGGGTCCTACGCAAAGACTACGAAACCCACTCCCTCGTGTCACACACATACACACACGCACATATGAACACTCACAATACACAGTATATATGGATGCTGGCCTTGTTGATTGAATAAAGCTCCATATTCACACTCGAGGAACACGCACACACAGACACATGCATGCATGTGCGTGCGCGCACGCACACACACAACCGCACTCTGCTCGGCAACAGTACTTCCCTTTTATCTCCCACCCCACACATATAGAAAACCGCTCCCTCAATATGATACCGTCTCTGTTGGGTGGAAACCTCGTATGTCCAACAAACGTTCCTGCTCAGGATTCAAATTCAAAAACATCAAACGTACGGTAGCAGATCGACAAGCTCGAAACTAGTCGCCTGGCGCCGCATTTCGACCTTGCAGATCTGCTACTCGTGTGACGCCGTAGTATGATCAAGTAGTGAAACCCCCCCCCCCACACAAAAAGCTAGAATATGGAGATAAGAGGTTTCTGCCCGAGAACAATGATATGAATGTATCACAGATGCTCTGCCTCCAGTACCTAATATCCTGATATCTTTATCTACCAAATAAAATAAAAAAGAAGACGCAGTGATCCTCCGCATTGAGCCATAATAACTGCAGCACAGAGCCAAGCGTCATATAGTTAGCATTTTGAAACCCGCGGGTGGGAATAAATGGCACAGATAAAGACTGAAGCTCTAATCCATTAAGACCTGAGGCCCGACTATACAATAATAATTATATTATTATAAATCAGTACGTCTCACACTTAAAATATATACATTTAAAGTAATTCAAGCTGATGTAAAGCTTGCAGATCTTGTACGTCTGCTATTTTTGAAAAGCCAACGCTATGAAATCTAAAATGACACTGTCCCGGTTTTTAACGGGCTAATGTCCTCAAATCCATTAGAAATCTCATATTCACACTTAGTCGAAATCACATTACAACCTCACACGCCACTAATGTCATTTCTCACACACACACACACACACACACACACACACACACGCACACACAAACACACACAGACACATTTTATTGTATTGTGTTATTATTGTCATTGTATTCTCCACCAGCATCGGCTGCCAGGGTGAGACACCGACATCAAGCATAATGGACCCCCACACACACACACACACACACACACACACACCGAGCTTCTATCCGCCTCTTCGTTTCTCTCTCTCTCTCTCTCTCTCTCTCTCTCTCTCTCTCTCTCTCTCTCTCTCCCACCCACCACCCTCCCTGGTCCAGCCTGACATTGTGTCATCATGGTATCCATTGGTCCATCCTGACATTGTGTCATCATGGTATCCATTGGTCCAGCCTGACATTGTGTCATCATGGTATCCATTGGTCCAGCCTGACATTGTGTCATCATGGTATCCATTGCTAGAGGTGGTGATGTAATGATGTAAATTTTGAATATTTTGCCTTCTATAGGTTGTTAATGGTATGGTCACATATTATGCCAATTATGATAAATGCTGGGGACCCATACTCAACATTTCTAACATAAAACCTTGGTATACTCAACATGTCCGGGTTCACAATGGGGCTCTATGGGCTGGCAAGTAGACTACAAGAGTTCTCTGCCTTCCAGCAACAATTGGCCTCCTCTCCTGAATAGTGATTTTAGATATTTATTTACAGTATGTGTTCCTGATAGCGAGTCTTGTGCCGCCGCCTTCTTATCTGGAAATGTCAAAACATCATCAACCTTTCCTAGCGGCCTCGTCTTGATCTAAACGCAAGATGCCGTAAAAATGATCTTTCTCAGGCAAGCACAGTCTTGCGTTTTAAGAAGCGAGTGTGATCACCGCCTCATAAATATGAATTTATTTCCGTGACCTTTCATTTGACAAGAGCCTTGAGAGTATGAGCTTCTTCTCTTTAACCCAGTTAGGCCTGACGTAAAAAAAAAAAAAAAAAGTCTTCTAAATCCTGACAGTTTTCTGAAAAACCCCATGTTTCTATGTCAGTGGTTCTCAAACATATTCATGTCAAGGACATGTATGACATTGGCCGCCGACCCCTATCTGAAAATGTGTTGTTCCAGGGACCCTCCCAGTTGCAAAGATTTTAATTAAAAACTCGCTCTGTAACAATATATATTCAAAGATTTCAGGCACATTTTCACGATTTTTTTTGTAGATCTGCTATTTTTCAATAGCTAAATTATAACATAATGTTTAAAACACCAAAAGGGGTTCCCGCCCCAAAATGGGTTAACACACACACCCTGCTTGCTGACTGTATAGCACTCCATCCTCTGGCAGCTCTCAAACCCTGTGACCTTTCAATCAGATGAGGGTCGTCGACCTATATTCTCCAGCTCTTACTTGTAGTACTTCTCATTACCAGCTCAGTGTCCTCGCGGTTAGAGTGTCCGCCCTGAGACTGGGAGGTCAGCGTTTGATATATACTGTGTATATATATATATATATGTATATATATATATATATATATATATATATATATATATATATACATACACACGCCCTACTCTGACAATACTACGGCGTCACACAAGACGCCGTAGTATGGTAGTAGCGGATCCCACTGTTGTAGATATGCTACTTCTCTTTGACATCTTTTGAGGGTGTGCGTAAACACAAACATTGTCCTAACACAAACATTGAATGCCATTGACAATGAATGGCCAGTTTTGAGTGTTTGTCCCGACACAAATATTAATGCCATTGTAAATGAATGGCCAGCCCTTTTTTTCTTTTTTCATGAAAATGTTTCCCCTCCGACTCTCACTAGACCGCGGTCATACAGCCGCTCTGCTACTTACGAGACCCTGACTCAGAATCAGGTCGTTTAGGAGTCATTTGGTGCCAAGTTGTTCACATGAAGTGCGCGCCCGGAGGGGGCTCTCCCCTCCTTACCTCTCCTCCCCTCCCCTCCCCTCCTCTCCCCCTCCCCTCCCCTCCCCTCCCCTCCTCTCCCCCTCCTCCCCCCCCGTGTTGACTGTGATATATATATACAGTATAAAGTGCCACTCAGTTGTGATGTCACATGTGTCCATATGTTCATGTACATGAACCACAAACATTTGCTGTCACTTCAGAAGTGAAGCAGCAGCGTGCACTAAAAGGTCACCGTGCACCGTGCTGGCTCAAGGTTGTCCCTGTCCCCCGAGAGCCCTTTCAGGTGGACACGCACACACACACACACACACACACACACACACACACGCACACTCACACTCACACTCACACTCACATTCACACACATCACAGCTCTACAAGAAGCGGACTTGGACAGGCTCTGAAAAGATCAATGAATAATTTAACCCCTAACATCATATTACCCCCAGACAGTAATGTATACAGAAAGGCCTGCAAGTGGTGTGTGTGTGTGTGTGTGTGTGTGTGTGTGTGTGTGTGTGTGACTGTGTGTGTGTGTGTGTGTGCGCGCGCACACACACTTATTTGGCAGCCTATAGGACATTTTTCCAACAGACTGGTTGTTTGAGGGTTTCAACAACCTGGGATGCCCAAAGGGCTGACAAAGTACTGTGCTGTCTCTGCTATAATTGGTCATTATTTTGTGAATATAACCTTAACTGTACCTGTAATATTTGTGTCCTTGTATGCACTCCTTTATGTGGACATGAATGCATTGTTAAAATGTGTGTGTGCGTCCATACTCGCAGGTTTTGTTTGCGTGCTTATGCTTTATTGATTGACTGATGTCTTGATTGGTGCACAATGTGAGGGTGCGGAGAACCTCTGTATCCCGAGTACCGAGGTATGATTTTGCACGCCATGGGGAATACTGTATTTCCCCCCCCAAGAATATGAATGCTGCGGGGGTTGAAGGGGTTTAAACGTGTCATAGACCTCCTCACTGTATCACACGCATCCTCATCGCCGTATGGTAGGTGTGTGTGCAGTCGTTTATATTTTCTTTTAGAGATTTCAATCAGGCGTCACTGGGCGCTCCTCCAGAAGCGTTTCAATTTACTAGCTGCTTGTTCAGGATGGGAACATAGAGGTCTTAATGGAAGCCATGGCCGGGGGGAGACAGACAGACACGGCCTGTACGTCCTGGAATGAAGCATGCAACGGACAGAGATAACAGGAATGGAAAGAGAGAGTGAGGAGGGGAGGGAGAGAGGAGGGAGGCAGTGGGGGGGAGATAACATGAGGGTTGCAGCTGAGGAGAGAGATGGGTTAGGGTTGAAAACGGTTGAAAGGGGATTTAAGAGAAGATGAAGTGTGAGGGAGAATATGATGTGAAATGAATCAATTTCAGTTTGTTTTTGGGGAGTTCTAGGTGGGCCAGGGCTCGCCTTTATTACAGTGCAAAAACCAATGCACCCCAACAACACAATATAAAACAATGCACCCCAACAACACAATATAAAACCATTTGAGATGGTGTATGGAGGGCCACACTGCTCATAGCCACAATGTTAAAGCAATGTTTCAGCCAGACTGTCTTTGACAGGGATCGATTGGACTCCCTGAAGAAGACCTTTGTGTGGTTTAACCTATGGTTATGGTACTCAGGTGGCACAGTGGTAACGTGCCTGCCCACCGGTGGGTGGTCTAACCTATGGATATGGTACTCAGGTGGTACAGTGGTAATGTGCCTGCCCACCGGTGGGTGGTCTAACCTATGGATATGGTACTCGGGTGGCACAGTGGTAACGTGCCTGCCCACCGGTGGGTGGTCTAACCTATGGATATGGTACTCAGGTGGCACAGTGGTAACGTGCCTGCCCACCGGTGGGTGGTCTAACCTATGGTTATGGTACTCGGGTGGCACAGTGGTAACGTGCCTGCCCACCGGTGGGTGGTCTAACCTATGGATATGGTACTCGGTGGCACAGTGGTAACGTGCCTGCCCACCGGTGGGTTAGAACCAACAACCTCCTGCAGCTACTTTACCACTGCGCCGCCCGAGTCTCCCGACAAGTGTGTTTTTAGTGAAACTCATAACACAGACATTTACCTCTGGCCACTGCCACCTATAAATATCAAAGTCATTTGTCCTTCCTCACATCAGTCGCTTCACTTCTTCCTCCCCCCTATCTCTTATATTATTGACCTCCACTTTGCCTCTTTTTCTTCCAAACCACTCTCCCTTCCATCTCCCTTTGGGGCCTAAAAAAATATATACTCCCGGTGTACATCTTTGGCTGCGTGCCGCCAGGCAGCCCCCGTGTGTGTGTGTGTGTGTGTGTGTGTGTGGGAGGTTAAGTGTTTTCTCTCAGTCCTCTGACAGACTGAGAAGTGCCTTCACACCTCCTGCTCCTCCCTCCCGGGAGGGGAGGTCTGATGCTGTGTCACCCAACAGGCTCTGCAAAAGTCTGCCAAACATCTCCTTGAACTCTGTGTGTGTGTGTGTGTGTGTGTGTGTGTGTGTGTGTGTGTGTGTGTGTGTGTGTGTGTGTGTGTGTGTGTGTGTGTGTGTGTGTGTGTGTGTGTGTGTGTGAGTGTTTTATTCAAAGTTAATTACTTTTCAACCTTCTTTGGGGCATGTCATTATAGGCAAATGTTTAAAACATATTTAAGAGCTTGTAGATTGGAAATTCATCACTTATCATCAATCATCACACAAGCAACTATATAGTGCTCAATGACTGTCAAGAACGAGCTAAATGAGATGTGGCCAAATGGCCCAGACTGCCAAGAACAAATTGGACGAGTTCTTTGGTTTTTATTGAATTATGTAAGATTGACATGTTCACTATACCGTCTGCATAGCTCTCCTTTGCTAGGAGATCAATGAACAGGAAATGTTCCGGCAGTGAAAAAGTTTCCCTCTGTCCACTTCAATGTTAACTGGATTCTTTAAATCCATTTATCCCGGATTATTTTGCCAGATTTTGTTTTTGATCAAAACAAGCTTTGTTCGCGGGCTCATACCTAAAGAGTCGCTGGTCGCAGTTACAGTTAATGGTCTTCAAAATAAGATAAGCGGCTGAAGACCTTGGCAGGAAACAGACACAGACAATAAGTGGTTAACATAGATGTTTAATACTGTAACGTAAAAGCAAAACTATACTAGTCTATAACTATATTTACATAACAAGTTGAACCTAATGGTTTCGAGACACCCAGGCAAGTGGTCGGATGATTTGCCCTTAGCGCCTCTCAGTGCAGCTTTCTCCCAAGCTGTGCACTGCCCCCAAAGAGCTCCACCAATTAAACGAGTAGATTTATTTCATGTTTTTCTATCCCCGCTTTGCTCCCCTTTCTGTTGTGGTGTGACGTCCATTCCTATTTGTCTTCTGTGTCGCAGTCCCTTCTCCCTGCTGTCCCATACTGGTTGCTTCATTAGGGAGACATGCGCACGTCTCTTCTCATACACAGTTACAGTGTTACAGTTGCCAGCCACTTGTTTTCACCTGACAGTGAAGAGTTTCACCAGATTGACGTAAAGCATGTGGAGGAACACGCTGTTCCTCGCAACCACCGCGGAACAGACATGCAGGAAAATAGCTGATCTACAAGGTCACTGCACATGACTTGGCAGCACTCATGCGCTGTGAGCAGTGATGATCGGCATCTGTTTTAGCTTCTTTTGCATAAAATAGGCGGTCAATTTAACTATGCAATCTTTAAAAATATATATGTTAGACACATTAACACATTAAAGCAGCAGTGACTACAACACTGTGTCTGTGTTATTTCATTAGGCCCTTGCTGACTGTAATAAAGCGCCCCACACACCCCCATGTAAACAGCACCTGCAGGAGGCCACTTAAGATGTGTCTGCTTCATGAAAACCACTTCTTTAATAACGCAAATGATGAATAACACTTGCTGCACTCGCCTCAGAGTGCAGACAGGAGGCACATTTAGACGGCACCACCTGCCCTGCACAGGGAATTGTCTTGATTGTGTGTTTGTTATACAGGCGGTTGGTGAGGGAGAGAGGGGGGAAGAGAGAGGGGCCTTGATCACTTCTAAGTGAGCAATTGGCATCTGTCATTAAAGAGCCACCCAGAGGGCATAGTTCCTTACACACGCCTTCAGCTGGGCTTTGATGGAGTCCATTTGGAGGTGCGCACGCGTGCACACACACACACACACACACACACACACACACTTCGTTCTCGTCACCTCATTCGCCTTGCGACACACCTGGTCTCGCAACGTCTCGTCTTTGCATTGACTTTGTATGTAATCACGCCACTCGATATCAACATGTTTGGACAGCAATTCTATCAATGCCATTTTTAACACGTATTGCTATTTTTAAACATAAGCGTAAAGCTGCGAAACTACCTGATCTATAAGCTTATGGTGTGTCCAGGTAGAGCTTATTACTGTATATAGATCTGCGTATTCTTGTTGTATGACACTGGCACGCAACTAAATATAAATAATTTAATAAATTTCAAACCCTAAACCTAACCTCTATCTAATCCTGATCATAACCTCTGTCTAATCCTAAACCTGATCCTCACAAGTATAGTAATTAAAACACGCACATGCGCGCGCACGCACACACACACACACACACACACACACACACACACACACACACTGACTGACCTGTGTACAGTTCAGTCTCCTGCTTCTCTACCATTGAACAATTGGCACAAAAGCGGTGATTTGGGGCCCTCTAGGAGCCCATTATGTGTATGTGATGTAGAGACCTCCATTTGCTCAATGAAGCGTTTACCTTCCCTCCCTTCATTCACTGCAATAATAGGCTCTTATAGGGATATAACCGTCTTGGCGTGTGTGGTGGGGGGGGGGGGGGGGTGTGTGTGTGTGTGTGTGTGTGTGTGTGCGCGCGACGTTGAGTATTTTCCTGGTTGTCACATGAGCAAGGCATAGTTTATGGGTATAAAATATGTATAGGGTGAGGCTTCCAATTTGGCAAAGATTCAGATTGGTCTTGGGCATTTAGTGGTGTAAGGGTTAGATGTACAGTATATACAGTACCTGAATCATACTTAGTTATTTAATATAATAGTTAAATATTAATGATAACGTGTCTCATCCTCATTCCGTTTAGTCTTTGTCAGTGTGTTTCATTCATAAGCCTAGTCATTTTGGGTGTAGGTAGGTAGGTAGCTAGGTATAGGTAGGTAGGTAGGTAGGTTGGTTGATAGGGTGGTAGGTAGGTAGGTAGGTCGGTCGGTAGGTAGATAGGTAGGTTGGTTGGTTGGTTGATAGGTAGGTAGGTAGGTGGGTGGCTGGGTAGGTAGGTATGTAGGTAGGTCAGTAGGTAGGTAGGTAGGTACGGTGGTGATTTGTCTTGGCTCTGGTGGTGCTGGTGTCAGCAGTAGGTAGGTAGGTAGGTAGGTAGGTAGGTTGATAGGGTGGTGATTTGTCTTGGCTCTGGTGGTGCTGGTGTCAGCAGTAGGTAGGTAGGTAGGTTGATAGGGTGGTAGGTAGGTAGGTAGGTCGGTCGGTAGGTAGATAGGTAGGTAGGTTGGTTGGTTGATAGGTAGGTAGGTAGGTGGGTGGCTGGGTAGGTAGGTAGGTATGTAGGTAGGTCAGTCGGTCAGTAGGTAGGTAGGTTGATAGGGTGGTGATTTGTCTTGGCTCTGGTGGTGCTGGTGTCAGCAGTAGGTAGGTAGGTTGATAGGGTGGTGATTTGTCTTGGCTCTGGTGGTGCTGGTGTCAGCAGTAGGTAGGTAGGTTGATAGGGTGGTGATTTGTCTTGGCTCTGGTGGTGCTGGTGTCAGCAGTAGGTAGGTAGGTTGATAGGGTGGTGATTTGTCTTGGCTCTGGTGGTGCTGGTGTCAGCAGTAGGTAGGTAGGTAGGTTGATAGGGTGGTGATTTGTCTTGGCTCTGGTGGTGCTGGTGTCAGCAGCGTGAGCTCAAACAAAGCCATCTCATTTCCTGTTTGTCTGCAGGAAGCAGCCGCAGACAAACAGACCCTGTTCATCAATCTCCCGCCTTTTTAATTGGTTCACCCTGACAGAAACACGCACGCACACACACCCACACACCCACACACACACACACACACACACACACACACACACACACACACACACACACACACACACACGATTGCATTACTAATACTTTCTGCAGGTCCCTGGCGTATTTCCTCAACGGTAAATAGAACGGCACGTTCACCACGGATATTGTTTGTTTGAAACGTATCATATATGTCTGAATATGCTTTTAAATCGAGTGTGTTCACTTCACATTCGTTCTGTGCATTCACAACTGTATTTCAGCCTTAGGCTATGTTGCGTAAATCAATCATTTAAAGAGACTCAAGACTCTACTCAGACTCGTGGTCAAAGACTCTAGACTTGACTCGAGATCTGAGACTCGTGGGTATCTCTGACACACAGACACACACACACACACACGCACAGAGTATCTTCACACTCAAAAAACAATCTATATTTCTCGATCTATCTGTGTTCCCTCATACACACATACGCACCTACTCATGGCACGCACACACACAAAGTGTGGAGCTTCAGATGGTATCCCAGCCAGTGGAATCTTAATGCTTTCTCACAGCCCATTTTTCATGGAAGCCTCTCGTCACACTGTTGAGGTGAAGGTGTGAGTATTAATAGTGCAGGGAGCTGTCACACTGCCATCCAGTGGCAACGGTGAGAACTGCTCTGGAATTTGTGTCGATACTGCTAGCTGAAGAATTTAGACAATGCATTGTGCCATTGTACAACGTCACCTTATGTGAAAAATGTGTGTGTGTGTGTGTGTGTGTGTGTGTGTGTGTGTGTGGGGGGGGGGGGGTTGACTGGGTTTTTGCTGAAAAAATGAGGACACATTGTGAGGTTGTAGATCTGCTATTTGTACACTGCTTTTGTGAACCTTTGCTTGTCACAGTGGTCCTCAACCTCTTCTGGATCAAGGATCACTTGAACATGTATTTTCTGTTCAAGCTATTTAAGCTGGACTTAACAAAATACTTTTCTTTTTAACCCTAAAAAACTTATAATTTACCCTACCTTTAATCTGATCTAAACAAGATATTCTCTCATGGCAGTCCCTGGCACCAAATCTTTTGAGAATGACACATTTTTAAGCAGAGAGGTTTTGTGCATGGATAATAATAATTGAGAATGCTGCAATTTTATTATGATTTGAAGTCATTGTTTATTAGTTTGCATTTATTTTGTAATAATGCTGACCATTTTACAATGGTAGTAATAATATTAAAGTAGTAATATTGGCGAACTTCATATTCTCACAGATGTCGATAATGAGTTGGAAAAAAGGTTGCTGTTGAGATTTTTTTTTATTATTCATTTGGAATAAAAGCTAATGTTGGATATAACATAAAATCTCATCAAATGTTCCCGGCCAATAAATTCCTTTAATGACTTTCAAATCTTGCCACGGAGATGGTCACATAAAAATCAGCATCTGGTCTGCTGGATCTACACGACCGATGGCAGGTTTTTGATTAGATTTTTGACGGTCCTAGACCACAAATGACCGATGTCTGACTGATATTTTGTCAGATCTGCTACTGGAGTCTCTGCATGGACTCTGATTCAGCTCTCTGCCTCTCTCTCTCTCTCTCTCTCTCTCTCTCTCTCTCTGTAGTCAAATTGCATTACCCCAACTCTCTGCTCATTCGCTCACTCCACACACCTCCAGCATATCCCGGAAATAGTTTGGTCCCTGTTGGTAATTTACTTTTTGGAGGAGCCGAAGCTCGGGCCATCATAGCCGCCTGGAGCGTCAAAAAGTACATTGAATGTACTCGCCGGAAGTGTTGTCTGATGGGGGACTGCACATTAGTCCGACATCCCGTTAGTTGCCCGGTTAAGACTCAGCTCGTGGACGGTTAAGACTCAGTCCGTGGCGTCCGGGTGCGGTTATGGTTAGGGTTTGGGTTTGGGTTATGGTTTGGGTCGGTTGCACCAGTGCCGCGTTACTGTCTGATGATCAAGCAGGTTATCGGGGCATTCATTTATGGAAAAAAAAGGTTACAATATGGCGACAAGAGGTTTCTGCTTGACAGCAACAGTACTATTCCTGTAGTAGCAGAGACACACACAGGACCACAGTGTTTACTATTATCCAGCTCCAGGCCCTGGACTCCGACATCTGTTTTCCTAATGACAGTTAATTAGACACTGTGGAGAGCAATCAGCCACAGTCACTGCTACCAACGTGGGCTGATGTGTCACTGGATGGCTTCTGGAGATGAGTAAGAGACGCAGCTGGGCAAGGCAGCGGCTTTTATTCCTATACCATATAATATTGTAAAGGGTGCACGGTGGTCAGTGTAGTGCTTTCACCACACAGCTAGAAGGTCCTCCTGGGTTCCATTCCCGCTGGGGACGCTGTGGGTGCTGGGGGCGTGTTCTCTCCTCCGCGTCATCAGTTCTGGGGACGCTGTGGGTGCTGGGGGCGTGTTCTCTCCTCCGCGTCATCAGTTCTGGGGACGCTGTGGGTGCTGGGGGCGTGTTCTCTCCTCGGCGTCATCAGTTCTGGGGACGCTGTGGGTGCTGGGGGCGTGTTCTCTCCTCCGCGTCATCAGTTCTGGGGACGCTGTGGGTGCTGGGGGCGTGTTCTCTCCTCCGCGTCATCAGTTCTGGGGACGCTGTGGGTGCTGGGGGCGTGTTCTCTCCTCCGCGTCATCAGTTCCCATAGGGCACTGATGGTGGGTAGGGTTGGTGAAAGTGCCTTTCTGTGTAGAGTTTGCATGTTCTCCCCGTGTCCCTATAGGGTGGTGTTGGTGAAAGGGCCTTTCTGTGTGGAGTTTGCATGTTCTCCCCGTGTCCCTATAGGGTGGTGTTGGTGAAAGGGCCTTTCTGTGTGTAGTTTGCATGTTCTCCCCGTGTGCCTATAGGGTGGTGTTGGTGAAAGGGCCTTTCTGTGTGTAGTTTGCATGTTCTCCCCGTGTGCCTATAGGGTGGTGTTGGTGAAAGGGCCTTTCTGTGTGTAGTTTGCATGTTCTCCCCGTGTCCCTATAGGGTGGTGTTGGTGAAAGGGCCTTTCTGTGTGGAGTTTGCATGTTCTCCCCCTGTCCCTATAGGGTGGTGTTGGTGAAAGGGCCTTTCTGTGTGTAGTTTGCATGTTCTCCCCGTGTGCCTATAGGGTGGGGTTGGTGAAAGGGACTTTCTGTGTGGAGTTTGCATGTTCAGAAACGGGTCTCATGGTCGCAGCTTACGTATTTCCTGTAGGCGGACTCGACATAGCTGCGGGGTTTAAACCCTCACCAGGCGCACCTCTTCTACTACAGTGAAGGGTAAAGTGACTGATGTTAGTCTGCCTCAAACGTTACTCTTTTACCTGCTTTTTACTAACATTACAAAGATGCCCAGAACATCGTTTTTGTTCCAGATATGAGGTTCATAAAAGGAAATCCTGCTTATCCCCATGTTTATTTATTTATTTATAAGGGTCGGAAAGCAGACCTTTCCCAGATGACCTCATAGAGTTCTGGATGGTTTCAGATATCGTACAAGATCAAAAATATATAGCATATAGCATTTGGTTCCATTTGTACACTCGGGAGCATCGACCGCTCTCAGACTGTTGTCTCGTTATGTGGTGACTAAATGAAGGTGGGATGTTGATAAAGCCCTGGTGAAGACACGCACAACCACCCACCCAAACACACACACACATACACACACACCCCCCCCCCCCCACACACACACACACACACACACACACACACACACACACACACACACACACACACACACACGCAGTACGCACATGCAGTGTCAGAGGTCAGAGCAGCAGTTGGCATCAGTGGTAATCAGGCAATTAGGCGGCGAGATCGTTATGACGTGTATGTGTGTGTGTGTGTGTGTGTGTGTGTGTGCGCCCACACCGGTGATAAGCAGGTTATTAATGAAGATCTCACAGACAGGGGCGTGGGTTCCATGCTGGGTCGTCCTCAGCCACTTGGCTCAGAAGAACCCAGGCTGGTTCCTGTGTCGTGCCATTTGGTCTCTTTTTGTTCTCCTCCTCTTGTGTCACACGATCATCTGGTGTCACAATCGCCTACACGCGCAATTATTAGAGATTTGAGATGCTCACAAATTGCACAATTATTTGAGATAATTGTCGTTGAAAATGATGGTACAGTAGATGAGTACTAGATGAGCACTGTTGTATATCTGAATCTTCCATTAACACGCTCTCTTTTCTCTTTTCTGAATGCACTTCGACCGGCAAAGAGGCTCTTGAACGTGAACCTTGAACTTGTGGGCGGCCTAATGCAGTTCTCCTCATCCACATGCTTTGCACAGACTTCTGTCTACTCCCCTGAGTCCTGAGCCCGCTGCAATACAAGTTTTGAACTCATGCCTTGATGCAATACTGTTCATGGCGCGTGCGTGTGTGCGTGCATGCATGTGTGCGTACGTGCGTGTGTTGGGTGTTACATATGTTCTCTTTTCTCTATTATTTGTTCTCCCACCAGTCTGATATAATCTGTCTATATAAGCGACTATTGGTCAATAGAATAATTATTTTATTTGGTGCTGGTACCAGCCAGCTGCTGTAGGTCTGATGGAACTGTCAGACAAAATGACATTTTAATTCACTGCCCAGTAGCTCAAAACAACATCTCTAGAGCCATGTATAAAGTCTTCAGTGCGTTGTAGTGCACAGCAGAGCTGTTGAGAGAGAGAGAGTGGATTTGACAGCTCCCATACAATTCCATTGTAAATGAAGAATATTCACATATTGTCGCTGTCTGGGATTATTATCATATATCCTTATTTAAACTTTGTATGTATTTGGTTTCCCGTAAAAAGACTGTCGGCCTGGGCCGTGGCTCAGCGTTCCAGGCACCTTGGCTGGCAATCCAGTCTGGAAGTGTGCCGCGGTTTCGACTCCCGATCGCGACGGCCTTTACTGCATGTCTTCCCCCCATCTCTCTCCCCATTTCCTGTCAGCCTACTGTCTGTCCCTCCATAAAAAATAAAGGCGAAAAAAAAAAGACAGTGTCATAGCCTGGATTCCAGCCCCTGAATCAGTAGCCACACATAACAAAATTAATGCTGTGTATTGAACTGTACACACTACAAGATGCCAGGTCTACAAATGACCCTGGCATCTGTCAAAAATATAACATGCCATCTGCATTGCATTTTAACCCTTGCATATACAGTAATACTGCATGGTCGCATTGGTCGTCAAGGCTACACACATTTAACAAGACAAACAATAGTAGATGTGCAAACTTGGAAAACTCTACAACAAGTGCTTCAGGATACAGATCACGGGCAAGTGCCACACACACACACACACACACACACACACACACACACACACACACACACACACACACACACTCACACTCAAACATCCTTGCCTCAGCTCCTAGCTAACTAATTGGGTACAGTTGCTGAAGTGTGTGCTTGCGTGCGTGCGTGCGTGCTTGCTTGCGTTCATGCGTTCGTGTGTGCACGGTCATTTCTGGGTAATCCATCAGCCAGTCACATGATCTATAGTTGCTGCCTGGTTGCATGTCTCCCAGCCCTATATGCGCACACACACACACACACACACACTGATCTGATTGTATTTCTTTATATTCTCTGCTTCTTTCCTCCCGCTTGTCTATCTGTCTGTATCTGTGACCTTTGACCTCATGATATCCCCCCCACCCCCCTAAGCTCCTCCATGTTGAAGAGTTTGATTTATTTGCACATTTACGCGCGCTAAGCGCTCTGGGAACACGCTTGGCTGGGGTGCATGATGTGGCGTGCAGCGTGTGTGTGTGTGTGTGTGTGTTGGAGGGCAGTGACCGGTGATGCCGTGATAAACGAGGTGCATTGGTCCTCCCTCCAGAACCATTAGTTATCCAGTCTGACCCTGTCTGACCAGGGCTTAACGGCCACAGCAGCAAAAGAAGAAAAAAAAACATCCTCAGCCTTCATTTTTCCTCCTATGAGCGGGGAGTCCCTCAAGGCTCTGTGCTAGTGTCTTTTGTGTTCTATACATTAAATAGCGTTGCGGCAAAGTTGACGGTCGACGAGCTCGAACGTTTTCCTCTGATTACAGATGCTTGGGTTTAAGTGGTTGAAGGCAACAGATCCTTGCTTTGTTCATATTTTACATGCTTGTGTTTATTTGTAAATTAACACCCTACGCTATACCAGAGTACCAGTAGGGGAAAAAGTGGCGCTGTTGTGCCAGAAACAGAGAGAGAGATAGTGTTGCACTGTTGTCTGCAATAGTGCAAAAAAAAAATGAATAGTGCAGGTAGAAGTCACAATCCACTGTTAATTAGGGTGGCCATAAGGGGGTTAAGTAGTTGTTTTCAGTGGTTGCATGGACATTATGTCATGTCATGTTCTTTTCATGTATAACCATCAGAATACATGATTACATGCATTGCATGTCTGAATTCAATACTGATGTTTGTCAATGATCAGTCGGTGCATGAATGATGCACAACAAACGTGCACATTATTTTAAGGGTCCCAGTTTTAAAGGCAGAATTATGCTTAGTTGTTCATTGCACTGCATTGCAGCAGTGTTGGTCAAGACCTCGCTTTTATGTTATATTAAGTGTGTGTGTGTGTGTGTGTGTGTGTGTGTGTGTGTGTGTGTGTGTGTGTGTGCACAGGTTCATCCAGGAGATCGAGTCCAACATGGGACCGGGTCAGGCCAAGCAGTGTCAGCTCAGAACCTTCCTCACCTACTACATCAACGATCTCTTCCTCAACCAAGTAAGGCAGCAGTTCCATACCATCATAAAGCTACTACAGTACGCAGGTTCATTAACACATTCACCTCAATTGACGTAGATCTACACCATAGCCTTAGCGGGTGAGCGCCAATGCCGTCGTAATGCTACATGCATTAGCATTGGGTTGCTAGGCAATGTAGTAAACAGAAAATATACCTTATGCAAGATGGCCGTGCGTGTCCACTCGTCGTTGTATAACATCATTTCAAATGCCTTTATCGGATTCGTTTCCCAGCTGGTCAAAACAAGCTTTACTCCACGGCCCACAGCTAAAGTAGTGATGATCGCGGTAACACTATGTCTTCTGAAAGCTAAAGTAAACGCCACTACCTACGCTCTCGAGCTTTGTTTTGGTGTCTTATCCTTTTGACAGATGTGTGCAAATGTGCATTTCTGTCCCTCAGTCCTAAACAACAATCAATTTGCGCATTGTAATAGTGCGTTCATCTGGGGAAAGGCTGTGAAAGTGCAGGTGTGCTGTACTGCTGCTGTAGATTGTATTGATCCACATACCAGAGAGCGTAGGCTAGAGTTGCTGGGAGCTTTGACTGGTTGCTGGATGAGACTGTTGTGTGGGAGGTGCAAGGTTGTCTTTTGAGGTCTTAGATATCAGCAGACCTATATGGCAAAACCCTTGGGAGACCGCAGGCAAACTGAACTAAGTATTTACGGTTTAAGTGGTTAAACTCATACTCATGAGTCTAGAGAGTGCTGCACTTTGTGATGAGATTCAGAGTGCACCTCTAATGAGGAGTAAACTGCATAAATAACACTTCTAAGAGCATCAAGGTACTATTTGATTTGTTTTAAGAGGGAAGATAAACTTGATGGCCTCACCAAGAAGCTGATTGATTAGTAGTCTGTTAGAAGAAGTCTGTTGTTTAGCTCATTTAAAGTTTAAACTCACCTTAATCTGTTTCCTTATAATACTCCTCCGGTTCGACCAAGGACACTGTCAAATTGTGAAACCATAACTATAAATAAAATGTGAAACCAACTAGGTTGTGCTCAACCTAACCCCTATTACTGTACATCTTAATAACCTGGGGAGCCTCACTACTAAACTAGTAGATACAGTATATAGGGCTTAAGTGGTTAAGATGCACAACTAGGACCTGTTTTAACGAACAGAATTAAACATTTGATCAAATTAGACCCATCGCTTTCAGCTCAGTTCTCGAGGCTCTGTGTCTCTGTGTCTTCACTCTGAGGGGATACAAGTTGTGAATGTATCCAGGTGATGTGACGGTGTTGTGATCTTGCAGGTGAGGACGGAGATCAACAAGGAGATCGAGTCGGTGAGCAAGACCTCGGATCCTCTGAAGGTCCTGGCCAGCGCTGACACCATGAAGCTGCTGGGGGTCCAGAGACCCCTGCTGCAGGTGAGGAAACACACACACACACACACACACACACCAGCTCAGACAGTGTGTTAGAACCCAACTCCAAATGTGATGTGACTGATTCTGGATTCCAACCCTACAGTGGTTGGGTCCAAAAAGGATCCCGTTCCTGCCAAACTGAAGTAGACATCTGGCGATGTGCTCCTGCGTGTGTGTGTGTGTGTGTGTCTTTCTCTCTCTGAGTGGCAGGACACGAGTGAGTGAGGCAATGCGTGAGAGGTGTTTTGCAACTTTCTTTCTATTGTCTCTACCTGTAAATGTATTAATAGTGTTGATAGTTTGATAAAGTGTTTTGGTGTCTAGGCCACAGCACACGCTGGTCGGCGTGCACGCCGAGATGGAGACGCCTTTTGTTGGAAACACGGCGTTTAGGTTTCAGCGAGTTTTCCATGTTCAGTAGAAGAATGTAGTTTGGCTGCTGGTAAAGTGGTGGGTTGTGGAAGCATTAAATCTGCTGCTCGGATGAACAGCTCTGTGATAATTTCCATTGGTAGTATTGATAAAGCCAACACGCTGGTTGGGAACGGCATTGTCAAATTAGGACACTAATTCTGTTGTTCCTCTCGCCACACCATATCTCTCTCTCTCTCTCTCTCTCTCTCTCTCTCTCTCTCTCTCTCGTCTTGTTAGTGCTACAGTGGTTTCCGTCGTGTGTGTGTGTGTGTGTGTGTGTGTGTGTGTGCACGTACGTTTGCGTGCGCGTGTCTGTGTGTGTGCGTGCTGTGTCTTGTCAAAGCCCTTGAATCTGTGCCTGGGTGAAAACAGCAGTGCTTGGCAGTTCATTAGAGAGAGAGAGAGGGAGAGAGAGGGGGGAGAGAGAGATAGACAGACAGAGAAAGAAAGAAAGAGAGAGAGCAAGAGAGAGACTGTGGGGTTTGTTTACGGTTATGGTCCCTCCTTAACGAGGATTGCAGCATCTTGCTAATTACACTGCTGGGGCTAATGAGCCTTTCTGCTGATAGCGGGGCGAGCACTAAAACGTTCTTATTGTTTCTGGGTGTTTTTGCTTTTTTTAATTAGGGTAAATCAAGGAGGCCTCTTCTGCCATGCACATTTAGTGCCTACAATTCTCTCTGTGTGTGTGTGTGTGTGTGTGTGTGTGTGTGTGTGTGTGTGTGTGTGTGTGTGTGTGTGTGTGTGTGTGTGTGTGTGTGTGTGTGTGTGTGTGTGTGTGTGTGTGTGTGTGTGTGTGTGTGTGTGTGTGTGCTTATGAATGAGTCTTGGCACAATGTTACCCTGTATATTTATTTGCATGCGTGTGCTTTGCCCTGTGGATTCCAGCCCAGTGCTTGCTTAGTGATGTTGTCGGTAGGTTTTCGGAGGCTATGTCCAATCCACACCCACTATCTCTTCTTCACATCCTGGCGTTTGATATTTTATCAGGCCCCCTGATCAGAATCAGAATGCGTCTCAGGCATCTGTTGACAAAGGTCTGGAGTTTGATGGTGGTAGTATTGGTCACTCTCCATGTCTCTGATCCATAGAGGAGAACTGACTTGACGTTGGTGTTAATTATTCTGATATTATTTCGGAGGGACGGTGCCTTGGAGTTCCAGATGGGTCGCAGCGTGGTGAGAACGTGACTGGCCTTGTTGATTCTGCTTTTGATGTCATCATCTGATGTGAAGCGGTCAGTCTCTTTGATGTGGTGTCCCTGTAGTTGGACTGGGAGGTCCCGTTTGTGGTTTACCCTCATGACTGAGTTCTGTATTTTTCACGTTTATCGTGAGGCCAGTCTTTGCTGCCTCTTGGGAGAGTAGTGTTAGCTTTGACTGGTGCTTGTGAGAAAGAAGACATGTAGACATCATCTGCAAAGTCAAGGTCTTCAAGTTGCTGGGTGAAGGTCCACTGGATGCCAGTCTTACTGGCCATGGTTGTGTTTGTCATGATCCAGTCGATCAAGAACATTGTTGGTGACAGCATGCACTATAATCTAGCTAAGATTAATAGATGTTGTAGGACTACAATAATAATAATAATAATTAATAATACAAATAATGAAACACATTTTTATCAACTATTCAGCTAGTTCCAACGAGGTCGACTAGTTTGTTAAAGCCTTAGTGTGTGTGTGTGTGTGTGTGTGTGTGTGTGTGTGTGTGTGTGTGTGCGTGTGTGCTTGTGTGCGTGTGTGTGTGTGTGCGCATGTTTTCAAGCCCACAGCATACATGCTGAACTTCCCTCAGGTGATCGTGATCAGGTGTTATTATCTCAGACAGCCTGATGGCGTCGGGGGGGCTTTATAATGCTACACCACATTAGACACACACACACACACACACACACGCACAGAGGAAACCGCAGGGGGAAGACGTTTATAGATGCACCTGTTCTCTCTTCTATCCGCAGGTCCACCGCGGCGCACATTAACGCGCGCAGTAGTTCGAACGGGGTAAGACATTAGCGTGCACGTCAGCGCCTCTCCCAGAACGTGCATGCGTGTGACCACACCGCAGGCCGCCTGGATGTAACTGCCGATGGGAACCTTCCGTTTCCCAAGCTGACGATCCATTTGTTCAGAGTAGAATAGCTTACATCACCATTATGATGAGTCGATGAAGCGTCGGGTGTATATATTTACTTGTGCAAGCAGAGCGTGCAAGTAATACTTTCGCCCGGTCTCTTCAACGTGACAGCCGTCAACCATTTGATGGGTATGCAAAAAAAACAGCAAATCTGTGCCTGGTTTGCTGGGACCAGACTACACAAATGACCATATGTCTTACGTCATCATTTAGAGCTAGTCATACGTATACTATACACATAATCAGTAAAAATAAAATAGCAAATTGTGCCTGATCTGCTGGGACCAGAGTACGTGGTGTGTATATGTATGACTAGCTCTCAATGATGAAGTAAGAAATATGGTCATTTGTGTAATCTGGTCCCAGCAAACCAGGCACAGATTTGCTGTTTTTTTTTGCATACGCATCAAATTGCGCACTAGTAGCAAATAGTTACACCTAATGATTATACATTTCAAACGTTCCTTCACAGAGATAATGAGATGTGACAGTTTACAGCGGTCGAAAGTACTTGCGCGCTCTGCTTGTGCTCTAGTTGGCCATTTATGGCCTACTAGTGTGCAACAAGCAAGTATGCACTCGGCAGAGTGCAGTTCTAGTTATATATATTTTTCGTGACCAACTTTCTTTTTTTAATTATATATATTTATATATATATACATACTTATTTAATTTTGAAACAAGGTTAATATTTGAGCACACAATATTTGTTTTCATATTGTTTATCTGTGTCGCTCCTGATACGTAAAACTCCCGTCATGCTTATGATTAAGAAAAGATTCAGGTTGAGGTTAGTATACCACAAATAGCTCGTCTACAAGCCTGCAAGGCAGCTTGTGGTTCTGCTATTCCAGGTTTAAGGGTTAAAATTGGGGGAATTCGTAAAACCAGTGTCCTTATGCGTGTGTGTGTGTGTGTGTGTGTGTGTGTGTGTGTGTGTGACACGGGATGTTGGGGTTCCACTAAGATTAATGGAGCCAATCTCCAGTCCTATCCAGCAGAGTGACCATAGCCCCCCCCCCTACACACACACACACACACACACACACACACATACACCTCCATCCCCTCCAACTCTAATTAAATGAATCAATCAGTGGCAAAATGCTGGACAGATAGCATAGCACCGCTAAAGCTAATGAGAGAGAGAACCAGAGAGAGAGTGAGACAGAAGGATGGACAACGGTGTCAAACCTAATCTTACAGTCGGTCATATTAATATCCTTATTACAATCACACGCATACATACATACATATGTATCTATTATACACTGCTGGTGCGTGTTGATATGCTAATCATGTCCTCTCTAGATACCGTTGTTATTAACCTACTGTATATGGAGGGCCAAGATTAGCCCCTCTCCGTGTGTCATTATCGATGATTATCGGCTTTATGAGCAGACATAAGGTCACTCTGTCCTTTGTCCATGTCGGTATCAGACATCGGTAGGCAAAAAGCGGTCGCAGGAATCCCGCGAGGGCTCAGGTCAAAGCGGTAATGTTATGGAAATGTGATTCCTGTGTATTTTAAAGCGAGCTGGCGAGTCACCAGGTCAGGCCTAATAATGGATAGAAGATGATGTGCCAGAATGATGTGTCAAGAATTCCTTAAGGTGTTCTTTTTGGGGCCGAGAACATTTCACAAACCCCCCCCAATCGGTTCATCTTAAAAAATAATAATAATAATCACAAGTGCCCTTTAGGTATAAAAGAAATGCCTCACTCAAGCTGCAATACTAGACTGAACTGAGGCCAGTCATTCTAGTGCTCCCAGGTACATGTCACAGCAGGAATATAAACGCTACGTTAGTATATGTCTGTGGATTAGAAGTGAAAATGAACCATGGAAGCCCTATTATAGTATATAGGGCATAGCAGTGGTAGCCATTTTGTGGTGCTGCGTGTAAATAGGAATGTGGACGGATTAGACCCGCACACTGCTTCTTGCAGGTTCAAGAGAATAGTTTATTCAGGATTCGTTTCGGCCGTGAGACCTTCCCCCCCCAGGCTTGATTCAAAACAGGCTGACAGAATCCTTAAATGCATTTGGAAAGGTGTAGACATCTACATTATTATGGGGCGGCTGTGGCTCAGGAGGTAGAGCAGGCCGTCCAATGGCCCGTGGGTCGGTGGTTCGAATCCTCCTGTCCACATGTGTAAATGTCCTTGGGCAACACACTGAACTCCACCTTGCCTCCAGGGGTTGCCACCATCGGTGTGTGAATGTGGGAAGTGAGGACGCTGGCGTTTACTGTTGGCCGCTTCAACTCCCAATGTGTGAATGCATGGACCACTGTAAAGCGCTTTGAGTAAGCACCTAGTCATTAGTGCATAGAAAAGCGCTATAAAAATGCAATCCATTATTATTATTATTATTATTATTACATTACAGTCAGAAACGATGTGGTGCATGCAACAGATAGAAAACCCTTTTAGCAAAGAATTGTAGTGGAGTAAAACGTACAATATTTGCCTCTGACTGAGATGTAGTGGATTAGAAGTTAAATTATTGACAATTGAAGTAATAAATGTCAGAATTGTATTTACTTACAGTACTTCAGTTCTTATAGTTACAGCCCTGTTTGCTCCACCTTGCATTCCTGGAGGCCTCGTCTCCATCCTGCCTCTCGCCTGGGTTATCTGTCCCAGACACATGTTCTCCCCCTGGGTAAGGAGCGCTGCCTCTGTCAGCCTCCTACTGTACCAACCTGCTGCTGGGGCTATGGCGACGTTCCTGTCTGTCCTCTGGGGCTGGCTGACGTGTGTGTGTGTGTGTGTGTGTGTGTGTGTGTGTGTGTGTGTGTGTGTGTGTGTGTGTGTGCGTGTGCGTGTGCACTGTATATCAGTGCTGTCTGGAAGAAACCACCTAACTTTCTTTTTAACCAACACACAGACATAAAGGCTGTTCAATTGCATTGATTTATTAATGGGAGGAAAAAGGAAAAAAACCTTTAGGTTAGGTGGTTTCTTTCGGACAGCAACAAATGATATAGTATGGTATGGGTGTTGAGAGAGTGAGAAAGAGAGATACAGACCGAGAGGGAGGGAGGGACGGACGGACAGACAGACAGACAGAGAAATAAACAAACAGAGAAAGACAGACAGACAGAGAGAGAGAGTGAGACAGCCTGAGAGAAACAGACAGAGCGAGATACAGACAGACAGACAGACAGACAGAGAGACAGAGGAAGGGAGAGTGAAAGTCTCTCTGGATGACATAGAAGGTCTTGAGCCCTGCAGTGGTTCATGCCAGACACCGTTACTTCTGAAGGATGGTGTGTGTGTGTGTGTGTGTGTGTGTGTGTGTGTGTGTGTGTGTGTGTGTGTGTGTGTGTGTGTGTGTGTAGCGTATAGCGTATAGCCGGGTGTAATCGTGGCCTGTGGAGAATGTGAGTGAGTGAGACAGCCAGAATATGAAATGCCAGTTCTTTAGCCTTTGGTATGACAGGAGAGGAAGTCTTTATTTTTTGTTGCTTTGGGCGGGTAAAAAGTTATAGCTTACCGGTATACACTTTAGTTTTTTGAAAGTTGAGCCTCAAGTTAACAGATGACAAGTGATTTGTGAGGTACAATTTACCTGTTCCAGACAAAGATATGAATGGTTGATTTGTAAGCACCTGCGTTGCACAGTGCTACAGTCCCCTGCCCACCTCCGCTGAGGTTGTGGGTTCGAATCCACTGTGGTGCATTGTTGAGTGTCTACACAATTGGCCCGTTTTTGGGGCAGGGAAGACAGGCGGGGATGGATATATTTGTCACTACATGCTAGTGACACTCGGTGGCTCGCTATGAGCTTGTAGATCTGCTATTTTTCAATAGCTAAAGCATAACATAATGCTAACACCAAAAGGGGTTCCCGCCCAGAATGGGTTAATCCAGAGCGATTTACGGTAAGCAAGAACAACACATGGTAATACTGTACATTAAATACATAGTTATCAAGAATCATACGTAAGCTAACATCCGTCTAACAGAGGAATATCTACTGTATACATTATAGAGTGCTATGTCTATAATCTAAATTACATAAAGTGAATACGACTCACGCCTGTAAGGTCATTGAGGCCAAGTTCTATGTCAAGTGCTTCAGGCTAAGATGGAGTCTGAAGAGGTTGGTTTTCAGACTACGGCGGAAGATTGGGAGTGAGTCTGCAGTTCTGATCGCAGTGGGAAGTGCGTTCCCTGGTTTTGGAGCCAGAAGGGAGAAGTCTTTGGGACGTGTGGCGCATTTTCCCGGCTTTTAGTGAATGTTCTTCCAGCATCCCTGCCTTGGCTGATCTGAGCGCCCGGGAGGGTTTGTTGGTTGCTTTGAAGGCCAGCATCAGAGTTTCACTCTGTGCGGGCAGCGACCGGGAGCCAATGGAGGGAGCGGAGAAAGGGGGAGACATGTGAGAATTTAGGCTGGTTGAAGACCAAGCGGGCTGTGGCATTTTGACATTACTACTAAATTGGTCAGAACAAAAACATTGTTACAACACGACTCCCTGTGAGTTTGTAGATCTGCTATTTTTTTCATTTATTTGAATCCTGTAAATATGACTATTTGGACACAAAGTTGCTGTCTATTAATGTCCTCATAAGTATAGTAAGAGCAACGCTTGTGTGTGTGTGTGTGTGTGTGTGTGTGTGTGTGTGTGTGTGTGTGTATACGTGTGTTTGCGCATGCGACATGCAAGCGAGTCATGGTTTCTTCTATGAGCTTCATTACGCCCACATATGGAAGCAACACACTTTGAGTCACACACACACACACACACACACACACACAGTGTTCCGTCCGTGTATTTGAACATCTTCATACACTGATAGATGATTCCAGAGGTTCCATTGAAACCAGCATGGGGTTGCCCCCCTCCCTCCCCCCACCACACACTCACACACACACACACACACACACACACACACACACACACACACACACTGTCAGTCTCACTAGAAGGTAATGATGCGACAGTCTCCGTACAACCCACCCCCCCCCTCCTGGGTGGCGGGGGTACATTCTGCTGTTTAGGAGGCGTGACTTTGGTGTGTGTGTGTGTGTGTGTGTGTGTGTGTGTGTGTGTGTGTGTGTGTGTGTGTGCGCGCCCATCTGTAATTAACCATGTGTGATATTTTTGGTGCATCACATTTCAATTAAAGAAAAACACAAGCACTGCATTATGCATGCTGTTCCTAGTGTGGATTCATTAATGGAATACAAGAAGTTAACCCAGAACGTTAGCCTGGAACCTTTTACACAACCCATGGAGTTTTTTGTTTTGTTTTGTTTGTTATAGAGTGTCGCAGTCCCACCTCCTGCGAGGGCGCCGGAGGATTATTCCCCATTAATGTTTCCATAGACGTTTCAAAGCGTATATTTATTTAAAGCCCTGTAAGCCTCAGACACATCAAACATTTGTTTGGGCAAAAACAAATACATAGAAGGAAGAAAAAAAGGGCAGTGTACAACTGTGAAACGTCTATGGGAAAAAATGAATGGGGAAGTTTGACCTGAATTAGGCTACGGTCCCCCATTTCTATCTCTGGGACCCCAATGTATATTGTTAAATTTAACTCTGTCTCCATTTACAGACCCATAAGGGTCCATTTGGTTCCCAACTATATCATTTAGCTGGGAACCCCCTGGAACTCCGTCAAGGACCCTCATAGGGACCCCACTTTGGGAACCACTGGTGTAAAGTAACTAAGTACATTTACTTTAGTACTGTAAGTACAATTCTGAGGTACTTTTACTTTACTGGAGTGTTTCCAATTGTCAATACTTTTTACTTCTACTCCACTACATCTCAAAGGCAAATATTGTAATTTTACTCCACTACAATTATTTGAAAACTTTAGTTAGTTAATTTTACACTACATGATACCTTGTGACACTGCAGGACATTCAGCATAATGACTATTTTTACTTTCGGTACTTTTAAGTATATTTTGATGCCATTATGTTTGTACTTTCACTCAGTTCATTTGACCTTTACTTAAGGAGTATTTCTATATTGCAGTATTGATACTTGTCGTACTGGGGATCCTACGGAGCATTAGTCCGACATGCAGGAACAACGGAGGGACTAGCGCTGCTCCCGTGCTTGCACTGATCATCACTATTTCATAAAAGTAGGGGTTCAGGTCCGTACTCTACAGCAGGGGTTCCCAAACTATTTCGTGTCAAGGACCCCCAAATCAACATTTATTAGGCCACGGAGCCCCCATTTGAAAACATATTCCAGTGACCCCGATAAGGGAGGATTTTTACGGCTCTAGAAAAATATTCATTTCATGGACCCCCAAATTCACACGCATTAGTCTACGGACACCCGATTTAATGGCATTTAATGGTACCCCAATTTATATTGTAAATTATATTGTTAATTTAACTCAAAGAGTGTACAAATGGAACCTAAGGGTCCATAAGGGTTCCTTGTATCTCAAATTGAGCTAGGTACCCCCTGGAACTCCCTCAAATACCCCTAGGGGTCCCCCGGACCCCACTTTGGGAACCCGTGCTCTACAGTACATTGCAACGCCAACCCAACCATTAGGCGAGAAATAATAATGACCATGCAACACAGCCAACGCATGCAGGCCCTGTTTATGACCAACACTTTCATGCATTCTCCGTGAACATGCGTTACAGAGATAAACAAAATAAAAAGGCCCACATAGATAATTAGATTTTTGTTTTATTATCACACATGGTTATAATAATCATCAGAAGTGCAAACACTTCAGGTCTCAATCTGGGACACCATTGATTTCATCAGACAAGCGAGATGATTGGATATGTAAGCTTATGCAAATGGTGATGGTGATGATTTCATTGGCTGGGGGTGTGTGTGTGTGTGTGTGTGTGTACATGCACGTGCTCGCAGGGTATCAGATTGGATGTGATTGAAGCTGACAGCTTATGATTGGTCCCTTCCTGGTCGCGAATTAAGCCCCCCCCCCCCCCCCCCCCGTGTGTGTGTGTGTGAGAGAGAGAGAGAGAGAGAATTGGTGGTGTTTCTCTATTTACATTGTGGTCTGTATTATTGTGCTTAATGACATCCCATAATGCTTTGCACCGGTCAGTGGATGCTTTGTGGTCTCTCGTTTCATAATGTTTTGCAGTAAGTTGAACACACACACACACACACACACACCCATGCGCATTGCTATTACTATACTTGTGCGGACATTAATATTTTAGGATGGCGACTTTATCAACGCACCGTGAAACCTGTGACTCAAAGTGTCACTTAGCGGAACATTTCGGCTTGTAGACCTGCCATTTTTTATGTCCGTGTGTACCTGGTCGCTTGTTTCATGATGTGTTTGTAGTCGAACACACACACACACACAGCCACACACACACACACACACACACAGCCACACACACACACACAGGTTGTGTGTGTGTCAGGGGAGTCTTCAGAGCGTATCTCTGGCCTGACGTTGATGAATGATCCTGTCAGGACGATGTCCCTACTCATGCACAGCTCCCCTTTACCCCTGAGAGAGTGTGTGTTTACGTGTACGTGAATTTGTATCTGTGACTGAGCGTCTGTGTGTGTGTGTGTGTGTGTGTGTGTGTGTGTGTGTGTGTGTGTGTGTGTGCGTGTGTGTGTGTGCATGTGTGCGCCCATGTGTGCGCCCATGTGTGTAATGATGATGGTGCGTGCGCGCGCGCGTGTTCGGGGCAACCTGAGTGTGCGTAGGTGTCAGGGCGGTGTCAGTGGTTTTGGGGTCACAATGTGAGCAACACAGCGGAACACCTGGGGTCAAACCCCCCGTCCCCCATACCGCCCCAATTTTAATGGCGGGAAACCACCTGACCCCGTTTCACACTCACACCAACTCACCACTCTCGTCCAACCAACACGTACGAACGCACGCACACACACACATGCACACACACATACCCCCCTCGACAAAGCCGGATGTGTAGGCAGGTACTTTAGCACTGCGCCACCCGAGCTTTTTGATATAAAGCATTGTTTCCACCCCTCAGAGAGGCTCCTGTATGCAGTGTTGTCCATCCATGCATGCATTAGCTGCTTCCTGCAGCCAAGGCGCCTGCACGCGGGGAGGCTTTGGCCCATGGCTGTCATTAAATCACGCCGTCTGGCACTGTACTGTACTGTATGTTTACACCGCTTACCATTTCTATGCCCATTTGCAAAGAGTGTGGTCTATAATTCCCATTGACTGTGTGCTTTTATGTGTGGGGATGACATGAAGAATGGATGGGGCTGAAGTGCAAGCAAGCTGGATTTCAAGGGTAATGCAGCTGTGCGGCTAACCGCAAGAGAAATGGTTTGTTGTTCTTTCTGTCGTGTCCCCCCCCCCCCCCCCCCCCCCCCCCTCCCCAATGATATTGTAACGGGATGCAGTTGTGGGCTTTTAGAGAGAGAGAGAGATGGAGAAGCACCTCACAAAGCATTTCTACTCTGTGATAAGACAAGACAGAGCTTCCTCTATCTCTCTCTCTCTCTCTCTCTCTCTCTCTCTCTCTCTCTCTCTCTCTCGACTTGATTGCTTTGTAATGATTCCTCCTCCTCCTTAAGACAAATGCCTGCATGTGTTAAATGAGCAGAATTAGACGACGCCAGCCGAGCACGGAACATTTGTTAAGAGCAGGAGTAATGGATCAGGGATCCATTGTTTACTCTTGGGTCTGATATGGAGTTGGTTCAGCCCAACCCAGAGGGAGTCAGAGAAGAGGTGGTTCAGCCCAACACAGAGGGAGTCAGAGAAGAGGTGGTTCAGCCCAACACAGAGGGAGTCAGAGAAGAGGTGGTTCAGCCCAACGCAGAGGGAGTCAGAGAAGAGGTGGTTCAGCCCAACACAGAGGGAGTCAGAGAAGAGGTGGTTCAGCCCAACCCAGAGGGAGTCAGAGAAGAGATGGTTCAGCTCAACACAGAGGGAGTCAGAGAAGAGGTGGTTCAGCCCAACACAGAGGGAGTCAGAGAAGAGGTGGTTCAGCCCAACACAGAGGGAGTCAGAGAAGAGATGGTTCAGCCCAAAATAGAACGAGTCTTAAGGCCCCTTTTCCACCAAAATAACTTTGGTTCTAGAACTGGTTCCATTCTAGATTATTGGAACCGTGGTGCTTCCACAGAACCGTCAGCGAATGGGTTTCCAAAATGGGGTTATGTTGAATACCTCGTCCACTGCTGCTCCTCTTCCTATATTTCACCTCTGGGTAGTGCCAGGGGCAGCAACCTGGCAGAGATGACATCTTATTTAACCGCTCTTGAAATGCTACTGAAAGGTGTATGCTTTTCAACAGGGGTGCGTGCGTGCGTGCGTGCATGCGTGCGTGCGTTCACTGTGACCTGTTAGTCACACCACTGTGGCTACTCTATAATGACTGCTGTCACAGTGCCATTGTGACTCAGTCATGGTGATGCGCTGTCACACACACACACACACACACACACACTGTCACACACACACACACACAGAGTCTGTCCATTTACGTTCTCAGAATATGGCTGTACTTTCTGCTCAAACTTAAGCAGGCGAGATGAGCTTGTCACCTCATCTCACTACAGGATTTAACCAACTGAACCCCAGTTCAAATATTTATATTTTGGGGGATCGTGCCCCGAAATGATTGGGAACCCTTGCTCTGGAAAGCCAGCGTTCCTCCATAAACAAGCGTTTGGTGACCGCGGCCAGGAAAATAACTCAATATTTGCGCTGGAAATATAGCCTTTTTTTAACCAACTGCAGCTTTTTTTTAATCAGTAAATTACTCCAACATCTTTATCTTCACCTCCAGCACTGTATGTCCTTATTTCCTTCCTTAAAGTCCCAACTTTAAATAACCTCCATGTTATTTTGTTCCTGATAAAAATCAATCCTAATGGCCTATGGCTAACAATTACCCTCTCTCCCTCTCTCTCCCCTAAATAGAATAGTTGGAATAGCCTCCTATCCCAGCCTATAGAATTTTTTATAAAATCTTAACACCCACCTTTTTTCCTTTTTATAGTTTATCTCCTTTTGATCCCCAATTTACTCGTTTCCTCCCCAGACACAATTGTGGGTTGTCAGCCGCCCCACATACAGTATACACCTTGGTTTCTGTTTGTTACTTTATTTAGCTTCCCTTGACTTTGAATTTTACGTCATCTTTACGCTGATTCATGTGTTTTAAACTTGGTAGTTGGTAGTACGGCTGTCATGATGCTATCTGTCGTCTTCGGGTCAACTCCTGTTGTTTTTAAATATCTGTCTGTCGGGTGGAAACGTACTTTTCAACATTCAAATGCCAAAGCATCTAAAGTAGCAGATCTACAAGAGCCACTTTTTGAGCTTGCGGATCTGCTACCTTTGGTGCTTTTGTGTGGCGCTGTAGTCTGATCAAGCCGGGGCATTAAATTACAAAGGAAATAAAATAAAGTTAAAATATGGAGATGAGCGGTTTCTGCCCAACAGCAACCATATGCTGTATAAATGAACGTGAGTTGACTCTCTCTCTCTCTCTCTCTCTCTCTCTCTCTCTCTCTCTGTGGTCTCCAGAGCACGGTGGTGGTGGAGAAGTCCATCCAGGACCTGATGGGTCTGATGCAGGACCTCAGTGCCTACTCCAACCAGTTCCTGGAGATGGTCTGTGACAAGCTCAAAGAGTACAAGGACATCTGCAACGCCGCCTACAGGTAAAGACCTGAACTCACCTCTTCAGTCCACCTCAGCCTCTGGACCAGTCGTTCCCAAACAGGGGGTCAGGACCCCCAGACAGGGTATCTGTTACAGTTTAAGGAACTTTGAGACATTTTTACCTTTTTTGTGGAACAGAGTCAAACTAAATGTAATGCCTCAACTCCTACAATTCCATGTGGGGTCACAGCCTGAGAAGTTGTGTTTCTCAAGACTTATGCCATAATGCCTCTCTAATCCAGAACCACATTATAACTCCAATTTTCGTTCCAAGAGCCATGCACTGCTCCATGACTTTCAATCTTCAAACTTTTCGTTTCATAAATAACCATGTCAAAGGTCGATTCAAGTGAGAAGTTTTTGAAGTTTTCCAATACAGCAGCAACCTATAAATACAGATGTCGGAGTGAAATAGTTCTCAACTTGTTGCGACCGCAAGCCACAGTTACTATGCAAACGTGCAGGAAGCCTGTAACGCTCAAGCCTGTCACGCTTCCGTCACACACTCTTCGTGTAATTCTGCACACACACAACACACAGGTGACACGCCACTACACACACACACAACACACGGGTGACACGCCACTACACACACACACACACACACACACACACACACACACACACACACGGGCGACACGCCACTACACACACACACACAACACACGGGCGACACGCCACTACACACACACACACACACACACAAAGCACGGGCGACACGCCACCACACATACTATGCAAACGTGCAGGAAGCCTGTCACGCTCTTCCGTCACACACTCTTCATAAAGAATCAACTGATTGAGAGAAAACGCTAATGTGACTGCCGTCGAATTATTAAAGATTTCGCTATAAACAGACACTATCAAATATCACTGACTGACTGTTGTGACGACACAGAGACACCTTCCAAACCTCTGTTCTAAATCCTAAGAGTCATGAGCATCGTGCCTGTCACAGACATGCGCAGAGCAAGTTCAGTCAGGAAACGGCCGGCCGTTCATTGGGCCGCCTCAGCGTCACGTTATCATTCACTTCATCCAAACACATCTTTATACCGGCTATTTAAACGGCGGGCATACTTAGTTTAGACTAGTCATTGGTTAGACATGGGTTAAGGTTAGGTTTAGGTGTGCTGCCCTGTGGGAGGTGAGGGTTTGAGATAGGTTGTACTGTAGTTGTATGACTAATGACTGGTCTAACCAAATGACTAGTCTAAACTAAGTACTGTCTAAACTAAGTACTGCACCCCAACAAGCCTTCTTGTTTGCTGCTGCACACACTGATACTGCTGTGCTGCTGTCTGCTAAAACTTTTGCTGCTCACCCTCCTCCACCCCAGCTACCACCTGTCGTATTGGATCTGCTGTTTAGGTACGGGCAAATGATAAATGGTGCATTTTTATATAGCGCCTTTATCCAAGGCGCTTTACATAGATTGTGCATTACATTCACCCATTCACACACACATTCATACACTGATGGCAGAGGAAACCATGCAAGGCACCAACAAGCACATCAGGAGAAATTAGGGGTTCAGTGTCTTGCTCAAGGACACTTCGACTCTGGGGGAGCCCGGGTTCAAACTGGCGACCTTGCGGTTACCATCCAACCGCTCTACCCCTGAGCCACCGCCGCCCCGGGGGATTCGGAGTCCCTATCGGGACTGATGCCCTTGATCTGAGTACTGAAAAAGCAGATCCAATTCATCGCCAAACTATAATAAATATATTGCTCATTTTATTTTCAATGAATATATATATTCCATCCATTCTTGAGTTATCCTGACTGAATTCTGAAAAAACACGTTTGTAATTTATATAGCTAAAATGACAGATACTTTCCTGGGTTAAAATAATCGATAAGAACATCTCTACAATCTCATTTTGGGGGTATTTTCATGCAACACCGTTTTAGTTTTAGTTTGCCACTCTTTTTTTTATGATGCCTCTGCATCAAACACATTCAGCGACAATAAACAATAAGGGAACAATGAGCCATATAACAGGATTTACCATGCGGTATTTTTCGCGCCGTTGAATATCGACCATTTTTACATCTTGTCTTTGGACCTTTTGTGGAAAGACTGTTTACTGTATCTGTCTGCCAAGCTTATGTGAGCACGTCTAGAGACTGAGACTACAATGACATACGGCCCATTATGCAGCGAAAACAGCTTCGTCTCAATTTACAATTACAATCGAGGTGTTTAGCAGACACACTCATCCACAGAGCCAGGCTCAGGGCTAAGCATGCAGCACTATAGTCAACAAGACAACAAGGTAAAAAGTCATATAAGTTGAGAGCAAAGAGTGGCACACAAGGATATCAGGAACAACATCAAGCCTGTTATCCGTCTGAATCAGTAGTTCTCAAACTTTTCCGTGCCAACTTTTGTTTTTAAAATAGCAGATCTACAAGATTGAGTGCATGTAGAAGAGCACCGCAAGAGCACAGGTTTAGAACGATATTTCCTGAAAGAAAATCATCGTTTCGAGTCCAAAATATTTCGGTCATAAGATTTAGATTTAGCCTTTTAATGTGTGTGTGTGTGTGTGTGTGTGTGTGTGTGTGTGTGCGTGTGTGTCCGTGTCCAGGGGTGTGGTCCAGTGCGAGGAGAAGCTGACCATCAGTGCCTCCTGGTCCAAGGATGAGGACATCAGTCGTCTGCTGCAGTCTCTGCCCAACTGGGTCAACATGACCCAGCCCCGAGCCGCCCGACAGAAGAGAGAGGACGAGGAGGACATCACCAGGTACACACACACACACACACACACACACACACACACACACACACACACACACACACAATAGTGATAATAATTGTCTTTATTGTCCCGTCAATTTGCATGATTACTAAACAGATCATACATTCCAGCGGAGCTACACATAAGTTGACACAACACACAAAGTGATTGCATTTGAACATAACTAGCTTTATAAGTCACTTGGATTCCATAGAAGACGTGCTGGCTTCAGAATGTAAAATATATATATTTTTTAAATTTTATTGATATAATGTATTTTTTAGATTAGAGCATTTTAAGTGATAAAACTATCATTATGTTTAGAAGCATTTTCTACGATATTTCATTGAAGTGAAGGTCAAAGCCTCACTCTGTGATTTCTCCACCTGATTGGCAGTACAGTATGTATACAGTACGTAGAACAGCAGGAACAATATTACTAAAATACCGGTATCATAATTATACATACTAGTCAATAGCCGGGGACGTGCGCAGTCTTGCACACAATTGAAGTATTTGCAGACTTTTAGTTATATGTATGTGTATGTGTGTTCAATATCTGCCTAGCTGCCAGAGTTCCAAAAACGCACGCGCAACTGGTCGCTGCGTTGCGGTCCCACAGCGAACACACGCACACGCGCTCGTGCACGCAGACTCGTTGCTCCCACAACCATGAGAAGTCGTGTTCTCGGGGGCGGGCAATTCAGTTGGTGAACCAATAGGAAGTGCCCGGCTGTGTCCACACACACACTGCGTTATACGAGTGGGAGGACGGTT